>NC_138957.1:17165000-17247500 GCF_965226115.1 Aulonocara stuartgranti
AAAAGTTAGACAACAATCCCTCTAACCAGCAACTACCAGTACATATCTTTCTGTCCTTTTTATACATTACTGGTCACCAAGATGCAGTTCTGAACACAGGACTGAAGTCCACAATTTAGCGATCTTGTTTGATTCAGTAAAAGGACTAGATGTTACAATCCCTGATAATGTATTGCTTTAAATGCAGAAAATCTTACACATCATTGTGTGCCTCAACTAGCGGTCTTTTACCCAAGCTAATCTGCCATTTTTTCTTCCTTGGTTAGGTTTAGGGATTAGAGATCTGATCTAGATTATCATATTAGCTCTCAGCGAAGGCGGTCGCACTTTTCTCCTCTCCTCCTCACCCTTATCTTCCCTGCTTAGCCTCTATGTCCTTGTCTTGTCTTGTGTGCATTACTTTCCCTGGAATAGCCTCCCACTGTCGTTCTCTAAAACCTAAAAGAGACACCCTTTTCTCAACGAGAAATCTGGGCTCGGGAGAGCCTGAGTGCCCTGGAGGGACTTTCCCTGCCAGATACACGATGGACGGGTGGCAGAACTGGAGGATCATGTGCCTGGCGGGACTGTCGATCGAGGACGCTGAAGATATCTATCTATTCGGAACCATGATAACAGGGTTCATGCTGATCGGAGTTGGCTTAGCCCTGGTTTATCGGAGAAATAAGAGAGCGGAACCGGCTGTTCAAACCCCCCCAAGGCTGCCCGCTGGAATCGAAATGGAACGAGGCGCAACCTCTCACAACGAACGTAATATGGTCAACACCTTGGAGACGCTTACAGCTGCCGTGAAGGCTCAAAACAACACCATTGAGCGTATGAGGGGAAACATCAGAGAGAGGCCTGCTCAAAATGAGACCCTTGAGCGACAGTTGGAAAACATCGCGGAACGGATCACTGCAGTTGTGAGGTCTCAGAATCAAAAGAATGATAACACCATGGAACAGAAGTTTGATACCATCATGGGGAGGCTCGCGACTCTCCAACGGGAGATCGAGAGGCCAGTGTTGGAGTGTTAAAGAGCAGCCTGAAAAATTCTCCTGGGCTGCTCGCATGGAAATGAACAAAACCAACATAAACATTGCGGATCCCCATCACGGCGCCAGCTGCAGGCCCAAGGCTGGAGCCGAACAATCACTCCCTGATAATGACTGTGTTACGGCTATTCTTCCCATCCCATGCAAGGACACCTGGATTGGCTGGAGGACTGTTTACTTAGCCTGATAGGCCGAAGGACACTGTCTCAGCTGAACTATGGACACGCACACACACACACTTACACTGATAAGCACTCACTCATCCCCCCACCCTTTCCAACGCCTTCGATGCTTGTGCCCTACCGGGGAAGATAGCAGTCAACTGGACCAGCACAGACGCTGCAGGACCGGATGCGCTGTCTACACCGGCTCTCTCTTACCCTTTACCCACCCCTGTTGCTTGTCTTGTGTTTCTATGGTGTATTGATAGTCATGTGCTTTTGTGCTGAGGTGTTTTTTCTGTTATCAAACTGTTCTCTCACTAGGAGCTCAGTCTGAGTGGAGTTTTTTTTCTCCTCCTCTTACCTCATGTAGTGTATTTTTGTTGTTTTTTCCTATCAGCCTACCTTTCTGACATGTCTGCCCAATGTGATGTTTGTGTAAAGTTGGTCAGAAGGTTCCTTTGTAAGTGCGCATGCGCCATTAGCGTGCTGCCTGCTGTAACCCTAATTTCCCTCGGGATGAATAAAGTATTCTGATTCTGATTCTGATTCTGAAGATTTGGGACACATCGTCAGTAGTGCTACTTGGATTCATTGGGTGTTTCGGTCAGTATCACTAGACACCCTGATCCAAGGAGGCCCTGCCAGGGTTGATCAGGTGTGCCACTGGTTTATGTTAAATTGTTATTTCTCTTCTTTCTTGTGTTTAGTTTTCTACAGTTTATTTTCTTCTGTCTATTCACTGCAAGTGAGAAATAATACTTAACTCTTTAAGATTTATGGAGCCTCACTTCTTCAAAGGGATAGAAAAGGTGATAGAGAGAAGTAAGACAAAAGGGATAAGACAGGAGAGAGCAGAGAGGAGAGCCGGAAGGGGGGCGCCCAATCTGGCTTCCCACACCTCCCTGCCAAATCGGGCTGTACGCTCTACCTTCCCACTGCCTCCCAGAAAAGGGAAGAAGAGCAGAGGGAAGAAGAGCGGAACATTTTTCTTTTCTTTCATTCCTCCTTTTGGGTTTACTACAATAAGGTTAACTGCACAGTCCCCAGGAGGTCCTGAGCTGTATCAGTCAACCAGCAAAATTTCTAATGTTATGTTTTAACCTTTTGACACCCCTTGTTGAAGCAGGCCCACCATGGGTTGATCAATCCTGGGCGTGTGTCTCACGGTTAGCTGACTGCCTTAGCTGCCCAAGTGATGTCAGCCCTTTTTAGCCATAGCCAGTGACTGGTCCTCTCAGCAGTGTTAGCTAATTCTCTTATAGCCTGCCATTGTGCCTGTCCTCTGATCCCAATCTCTCTAAGTAGTTTTGCTGTTGTACTGGCAACAAAGCCCCTGCACCCCACTTCCACTGGGCGCACCTTGATCTTCCAGCCTCTGTTCTCTGCCTCAGCTGCCAAGTTGGCATACCGCAGCTTCTTACGCTCAAATGCTTCCTCAATTGCTTTCTCAATTGCTTCCTCCTATGGTATTGTCAGCTCAATGACGTATGCAAGCTTTTGGGAGTTAGACCAAAGGACGAGGTCTGGTCGCAGAGTAGTTGTTATGATCTCTGAGGGAAAAATTAGCCTCTGATCCAAGTCCACTTGCATCTGCCAATCCCTGGCAACCTTCAGCGGGCCCAGGTCCGGGGTTGAGGGGCTTGTCCTCGGCTTGTCTCCCTCCCGGACAAATGCTGATGAAAACTGACGCTCCTCTTGGTTCGTGAAAGGTTGAGCATTGATGGATTTTCTTTTGCACTCAACTTTCTCGGCTAGACACCTGGTTGTGTCTCCATGTGTATCTGCCTTGAGTAAGGCTAGTCCTACAGCCAACCAAGATGTGCTTGAGTGTGGCTGTACACAGGGGGAAGGCTGGGTCCTTTCCAAGCCACAGCTGCAGATTTATTGGGGAAGGTAGCACATCGTATGTCACTCGGTTGATGAAACTTAGTCTATTAGACTCCATCTCCAGATTTCACTCCATGAGAGTTTCCTCTTTTCAACACTCTCCCAATTCATCCAGCAACCCTGCTTGGCCAGCGCTCTGGCATGTCTGGCTGTTTCCTCCTGTCAACACACCTCCTTCACCATCATTTTTTGACGTTCGGTTACAGATGCCTGTTGCCACCAAACAAATCCTCCTCTGTCCTGCGGACGTGACCCACCACTTCCTCCCAATTGCTCGGGTGGGAGCAGTGCCTCTCACTATGGGGTCCCGGGAGTCCGTGAGTGACATCTCAAACCTCACTTTTGCACATTTAAACTCCTCTACTAGACAAGGGAGAGGCAATGACAGTATCCCATCGCTATAGAGTGCAACGCTGCTGAGGCATTTGGGAAGTCCGAGCCACTTTTTAACGTAGGAGCTCACTAGCCTCTCTAGTCGACTGGCATGATTGAGTGAGACCTCGGACATTGTCAACTGCCACAGTAGTCTGGGTAATAACCCAAACTGGAAGCACCAGAGCTTCAGTTTCCCTGGGAGTGCAGTGTTGTTAATCCGCTTGAGTTCATTAGCCAAGTTCTGCCTTAGTTGTTCTAGTTGCCACGTATCATTGAGGTCTGCATTATACCACCGCCCCAGGCTCCTTAAGGGCTTCTCTAAGACTGTTGGAATTGGTTCTCCACTGATATAGAATTGCTCGGCTGTCAGTTTTCTTTTTATGATGGAGATGCTGTGAGATTTACTTGGCTTAAACTCCATTCTTGCCCATTCGATTTTTTCTTGGAGCTTCTGTAGCAATCGCCTACATGGTTTTGTTGTTGTAATGATGGTCATGTCATCCATGTAGGCTCTAATGGGCGGAAGACGAAGGCCACACTTGAGTCTCTCACCTCCCACTACCCACCGAGATGCCCGCATGAGGCGAAATTGTGGAGCCTGCCATGACTCCAATTCCCAGGTGCTGCCAGGCTGTGGTGGTTTACTCAGCTGTCACACAAAACTGTAAATCCTGAAAGTAGGTCTTGACCAGTCCTGTGATGTGGTTTGGTATGCTGAAATAGTTCAAGGCCATCCACAAGATCTCGTGTGGAACTGACCCGAAGGTGTTGGCAAGGTCTAAAAAGACCACATGCATTTCCAAAACAGGCTTCTTAGTGTAGATTTAAGACATGGGAACTGAGTGACTATTTCCCACCACTGGAAATCTTTCAGATATCAAACCGACTTGAACATAAATGGAGGGAAAATAACAAAGACAATCCTATTGGTGCATCCACCACTGGTGCTTATTGCACACAATGGCACAAAATAGGCAGAAATTTATGATTTATATGTTATTTAAAGTACTACATTCAGCCCTTAAAGCAGGCCAAAATGATCCAAAACAACACTTTTTGGACCAGATGTTTGCAAATTGCATCTAGCAAGCACTACAGAAGAGAAGCGAGCATAAGGGGAGCAGTGTTTTATAAAATCCAGCATTTCTAAAGGCTCAACAAATATCTGGAAACACACAAACCGTTTGTGTGCACTTTGTCACAAAAGTGTGTCTGCTGGCTAAAGGTACAGGTTCCACATTTGAGGGAGGGAAAAAAAGTTAATAACTTCAGAGATAGAGAACGATGTGAGAAAGGCCGGACAGGAGGGGAAGAAGAGGTTATAAACAAACATAATTACTGCTCAGCAACTGTGGTAAATAGGAAATTTAAACCTAACTACAGTGCTCAGCATAAATGAGTACACCCCCTTTAAAAAGCACGTTAATCAGTAGCTCAAAGAACAAAAGAACAATTTCCCAAATTTTCACAACGCTAGGTTTTATTGAACACTTGTTCAACTCCATTTTAACTCCATAATATGAAATTAAGGTTAATAATATAACTTAGATCACAAAATCTTCAGTTTTACTCGACTTGGTTGACGCAAAAATGAATACACCCCGCAACAAAAACTACTACATCTAGTATTTTGTATGATCACCGTGATTTTCAAGGACAGCACCAAGTCTTCTAGGCATGGAATGAACAAGTTTGTGACATATTGCAACATCTATCTTTTCCATTCTTCAACCTCTTTTAGAGCCTGGATGCTGGATGGAGAGTGACGCTCAACTCGTCGCTTCAGAATTCCCCACAGGTGTTCGATTGGGTTCAGATCAGGAGACATACTTAGCCATTCAGTCACCTTCAACCTGTTCTTCCTCAGAAATGCAACAGTAGCTGTAGATGTGTGTTTTGGATCATTGTCGTGTTGGAAAAGTGCACGACGACCAAGTGCACGGAGTGATGGCAGCATCTTCTCCTTCAGTATTGAGCAGTACATTGTTGAGTTCATGACACCATGAATGAAATGCAGCTTCCCAACACCAGCAGCACTCATGCAGCCTCACATAAGGACACTGCCACCACCATGTTTCACTGTAGGCACCATGCATTTGTCGTTGAAATCCTCTCCTTCATGACGCCATACACTTTTGAAACCATTAGTTCCAAAAACAGTGATCTTTGTCTCAATACTTCAGAGTATAGAGTGCCAGTAATCTTGATCTTTTTCAGCATGGGCCCTAGCAAATTCTAGGCGTGCTTTTTTGTGCATGGGATTTAGGAGAGGCTTCCTTCCTTGGCGATACCCATGCATGCCATTCCTCTGCAGTGTGTGCTGTATGGTGTCACAGGAAACGGTCACTCCAGTTTGGCTTTCTACTACTTTAGCAGTGAACTTGCATGGCGAATTTCTTCGACCCTTCTCATCAGAAGACGCTCCTGTCGAGATGTTAACTTCCGTGGACGGCCTGGACATCTCTGTAAGATGGTTGCACTTCCATCTTAAATTTTTGAGTCACCTACAATAATTGGGGTTTACTGATTTTTGCGACATGGGCTTTAATGAATTTGTTAGGAAAATCACTTTTTTGTTTGTGCAAATTCACAAATCTTGTTTGCAGTCAATGGCCCACATTTGTGGGAGTATTTTGTAGTATCTCATAGAAAATGTTGATTCTGAAAGGGAACTAAAAGTTTTCTGACAAATGCTGAGCACTGTATAATAAATGTGGTCAAATTTACAGTAAAGCACAAAATTGAACCCGCACAGAGAAGCTGCGGTGTTTTGGTTTAAAAAAAGAAAGAAAAAAAAGACATCAATTTACATTTGAGCTGATGATGCTTAGATTCACTCACTGAATTCTATCTTTATAAATCAGCCATGTCAGCTTGTGTAACATTAGCTAATGTCTTGTTGAATTCAGTTGTGTGGATCCTCAAAAGGCAGCAGCACAGGCCAGCTGATTGCAGCCTGAACACAAAATCAACTCGAGCTCACAACAGAAACTATTCTGATTATTTCCTCACACTGCACCACTAGAACCAAGCTTAATGTCCCCTCACTTCACTTTAACCCCGGAGTATATCGATTTTTCTGTTTAAGTGTGGATGCAAAGTCACCCATCTACACTGTAGGCAACAACAAATACAGCTGTTGTTTTCCTTGCTTGTGTTCTCCGTCGCAAATGTTCAAGCTGAGTATATCATTACAATTACAATGCGAGTTGAAATAAAGCTTGTATTCCCGTGTTTTAATATTATTTTATTATTAAATTAAAATGGTAAGTGAGAGCACAGTTAGCACCAAAAGATTTGCAGAAAAGCTACTTTATGTTTAGGTTTTACAAGCAATTTTAATTGTGTGTGAGGTGTCCTTGAGTGTTTAGAAAGTCTTTAAATAAAACGTGTGATTATTATTATTAGTAGTTTTTCCCTTTATTCATTAAGTAAATTTCCAAGTATATACTTTTTTGCATTTCTTTCAGTAAATTAGTTCAAACAGTACTTCAATCTGTACTCCTACAAATTGAAGAGCGTCTGTACTTTTGCCAGCTCTGTTGCACGTTGATGGATAGGTGAGGCTTACAGACCCACTCCTTCTTTATTGTGCATATACAATCATGTCATATGAGGACGTGTGGTGACTGTATATTAAGCTGAGTAATTACAGCAGTTAAGTAGTGGATTTGAACTTTTGCAGTTCCAGAAATTTTCAAAACCTGTCTGTCTTAATATGAGAGTTACGAGATAGAGGGGTGTTACGTGAAGTTAATCTTTCATTCTTACTCAGTGGGAGTGTCTGACCTGTACTATATAGAGCTGTGTGTGATACAGCAGAGGGGAAAGTGTGAAAGGCATCACAGGAAGCTGCTGAATTTCTTCACTGAATTTCTTCAAGGTAACATTGGACTTTAGTGTGTCACATTAAAGTTACAAAGTCTGACCTTTTTAGTTCAGAAAGAAAAAAAATCTGCAAAGTCATGTTGATTCTGTCTTCCAGATGTTGAGGATCACTCTGTGTTTGTCATTCGGTGTGTTTCTGTGGGGATTTGCTTCATGCTCTATCATGTGTCATGATGGGAGTACTTGTCCAGACACCGCCACCTGCTGCAAGGCTAAAATTGGCTTTGCCTGCTGCTCATATCCTAATGTAAGTCAGAAACGTTCTGTCAGTGCAGTAACTTGATTGTTGGTTGTTAAAAGTTCTGCTGGTCTTACTTACTTTGCAGGCCATGTGCTGTGCCAACCTGCTCCACTGCTGCCCTTCAGGATATCGCTGTAACCTGGTTACCATGAATTGTGAGAAATTAGACCAGCCGTGGCTGACCATACCCATGGTGAAGAAGGAGGCTGCGGAGAAACCAAACACCCCTGAACTGCCTGGAACTCCACTCCAGGAGCTTAAAGAGAGCCACGTCCCAGATCAAATAAAGACTTCAGTGGTCCACTGTGACAGTTACACCTACTGTCCTGATGGCACTACTTGCTGCAGACACCCACAAGGAGGCTGGACCTGTTGTCCCTACTCTCCTGTGAGTCAGCCTAAACACTCTTGTGCAATAAAATTCCTTTTAGCTTCCACTGCCATGAAGCAAGTTTGCAGCTATAATAATTATTCTTTTCAGAGACTAAAAGTGTTTCTTGCAGGGCAAATGTTGTCTGGATGGCTACCACTGCTGTCCAGTTGGATTTGACTGTGACAGCACCTACCAGCACTGTGTGAGGGAAAAACTCACATATCCTTTCCTCCGCAAGCCAGCAGTGCCTTCAGCACTTGCCTCCCTCATCCCAACTTCAGAGGAAGACGACAATTAGAAGAAGGTAAATGCCACACTCTAACCACTTTTACATCCTTCGCATGTGGAGAACATCCTGGGATAATTTCACTCACTGTTCAGATCAAATTTCAAGGCTAAATTTAAGACTTTCTCTGTTTACTGGTGTTATATCAAATGATGGCGTGCACATCTGATCACCAACCAGATGCCTGGTAATGAACTAATCATTTGATTCAGGTGTGTTGACCCAGGGTGAGATCTAAAACCTGCAGGACCCCGGCCCTCGAGGCCTGGAGTTTGACACCCCTGACTTAGGGAGAAACTTAGTGAGATGACTATAATATGTTGTTCTAACACAAAGACTTGCACTAATTTCAGGCCCACTGGAGAAAGAGTCACCAGTCATCTCCACAGACCAGCTAAGCAAACTTTTCACTGAGGTCATCATGTGTTGAAAATGCCTAATCCCTATTGTAGAAATAGGGAAATCATTAATGATTTCAAGCTAATCTCAAATCATCTTATCGATTGTTTTTTAAATAATGAAAATGTGTTTTTCATCTATTCCATTCTCCTATACTGCCTATGTGACTGAGTGTCAGTGAATATAGACCAGTATGATGTTACGATGGTGAGGTGAAAATGTTTTGATTTGTTTTATGATTTTTTCCCATTCCTTTGTATACTTTTGTCCAGCTTCACCAATAAAAAAAATCATAGCATCTTCTTCCCAGCTGTGTCATGCAGTCATTTATTTATCATCTTTTCACGTCACAGTTTGAGTGCCCATGAACACCTCAGCCTGCCCAATACCAGCCCAGCATAATGCATTACTTGAGAAATAAAGTTGAAATTGTATATCAATGTATGTTTGCACGTTCCAGTATTAAAACAAGAATTGCTGTACCTACTTCCTATTTTCCTATGAAAATAGGAAGAAATATACACAAACAGACACTAATTATGTTACCATGCATAATGGTGGATTGGAATGGCAATTGAGAACCGGTTCTTGTTCCCAGTAGTCCAACTTCTTGGAATTTTCAGTTTGTTTGCCTATTGATCCAGGTTATTGGTTCCACTTGCACACAGTGTGAAAAAGCCTTTTGCATTTGATGTTTTGTTAAGCTCTATGTCTGGATTTTGTTCTTTTGCACCCTCTGGTGGTGAACTGTGTAGGGTACAGTTGGTTGCAGTTGCACTCTTTTGCTAAGGCACATGGTGTCTGCATGCTGCAGCTTGCGGTTAGCTCCACACATGAAGAAAGTAATGTTTAAAGTTAGAAAAAGAGAAGAAATAAATGAGAAAGAAGATGGAGAGTAAGATAATAAGGCCATAAAGGACTATTTAGCCCCTCTTGGATGCCAGCTTATGAGGTTTGTGTATTTTAAATGTTTTATTTTCTGTGATGAAGGACTTTTGATTGACACTAAGTGCAAGAGTGCATTTTGATGTGATGTTTTTATTTTATTGTTTTTGTCTGTGAGCAGTTCTCACAGGTTGTCAAGACCAGAACAAACCCTGTTTTATAACTCTACATCATGCCTACATCAATCCTTGAGAGTGCTACACACAGCTTTATATAGTACAGGTCAGACACATTTTAGTTTGTGTGCTGGAGGAGGAAAATGGTGGCGCAGTCTACACGGTGGATATGGACATTACTTTTATTTTCATTGCACAAAAGGAGGACTATTGTGAAGTGGAAACTACATCCAGGCCAGAAACAACTACATTATGCTGGAGTTAAAAAGGAAATCACGTAATCAATTTATAGAGAAAGATGTATTCTAAACTTTTGTGTCATCAATGTAGCCACATTTGGCAGATATAACCGCTGAAAACACTGGTCACATTCTTTCTACAATAGAAATCAAATGTTCTTCAGAAAGTTCTTCCCATATCTGTTGCAGAAGTTCCCATAAATGTGTGGAACTTGTAGGTTACTTTGTTTTCACTCTTCTGTCCTTTCATCCCAAACCAGCTCGATGGGGTTTAAGTCTGGAGACTGTGCTGAACACTCCATGTTTTCAAGCTTATCATCTTTTATTTTTTCCTGAGGTAGTTCTGGCCTGGCTTGCACTTATGTTTTGTGTCATTATCTTTCTGTAGGATGAACCCCTGACCAACTAGGCGCATACCAGAGAATATTCCATTATGCTGCAGAATGCTGTTGTAGTAGTTTTGGTTCAGCGTACCTCTCACTCTGTACCACCCAAAAACCCCCAGACAATTACACTTCCTCCTCCATATTTGATAGTTGATGCCACACACTGTGGAACCATCCTTTCACCTACTCAACAGCATGCAAAGATCCTGCGTGATGAACCGAAGATTTCAAATTTTTATTCATCAGTCCATTATAGCTTCTTCCAGTCTTCAGTAGTCCATTGGCAGCGTTTCATGGCCCAGGCAAGCCTCTTTGTGTCACGGCCAGGCGGATCAGCTGCACGCTGATCAGCCCTCTCTGTTTCTCTTCCTCTTCTCTCTCGCCGGGGCGGAACTCACTGTGGGTTCACGCCCTCGGCCCACGCCCTCGGGAGATGAGACACCTGGGTCTCATTAAGGGGAGCAGCATTTAAATCCACTGCAAATGTAATAACCTTCCAAATAAAGCTGAGCTCTGTGTATTGCTGAATTCTAAATTTCAGTGCTAGACTAAAAATAAATCAAATAAATGTATTGTTTTGCTGATACAAAATATCATTTTAACTCTTTTAAATTCCACTGACTGCAATCTGTCTGAGTGTATAACTGAAATCTAACAAAATTGTAAAAATCTATTTGAGTTAATCTGAAATCATACAGATTAACTGTATGATTTCAGATTAACTCAAAAAATGTAAAAATTAAACATAATTTATGGACACCGTTTGATTTCTTTGCATGTAGCTATATTAACATTTATACATTTAATAAATCATGAAATTAATACGCGCATGTTCTCGTAACAATGCAACTAACTGTTTGCTCTTCATTCAGTGAAGTGAGCATCACACGCTGCTCATATAAAACATATTCTGACAACAGCCGCACAGCTGAGGAGCCTTTTTTTCAGAAACTTGAAGGATAACTTCCCAAAGTCTGACCTGCATCGGACCATCCGCTCAGTGTCCGTGGTTACCATGGTTACTGCAGAAGCTGCTATGAATTAAACAGTTGTCCCTGAGATAACTTACCGGAGACATGAATGTTTGTTTTTCCTTTACAAAAGAATTGGATGACTTGGATAACTTATAGGAGTATCAGACTCCACGTGCCATGTCCTCGGAAATCTGGACTCGTGTGGATTTTTCAAGGACAAACTGGTAAGAGTCGCACACCACTATACTGAAATAAAGAAGCTATTACTGAAATACACGTGCTATATTATAAACTATGATATAAAACTTAAGGTTTAGTTATAAAGGACACCTTCCTACCTTTAGTCTTATTCATGAGCAGCATCAGTTGTCTTCTAACATCCAAGAGTCTGCACGATGTGTTTCATAGGTCCTAACTAGAGATGGACGGTCTGATACTGACCTAAATTACTGGATCGAATATCGGAGAGAAATAAAAAATGTAATCCGATCCATTAAATATCAAAAAAGCACCTCACAAAACTTGCGACCTGGCGTAACTCGGCTCATAACCGTAGCACGTCGGAGCATTATGCATCAAGTGATAGAGCGGCTGTGGCGTGCGGGACCTGTCACGGTCTGGTTGAGCATTTGGAGCCTCGCCACCAAACCGGCATTTCATCTCCAAGAAAGTGATCCCAGAGAGAAGTAAAGCAAGTGTGTAAGTTCATCTCTGAATGTTTGTAAAGCATTCCAGCGTTAAGCTTATCAACCGATATATGGAGCGACTGCCTCTCCTGCTGCTACTTAAATCATGAAACTGATTAATGATCAGCTGATCGGCTTTTCTGTCGCGAGTCCGTCTCTCTTGTTTGTTCCTGCCAGAAAGAGGAAACAAGCGGCTGAACAACAGCAGCATGTTTAAGCTTGATAATCTGTTGTTAGAATTTATTTAATATTACTTTCTACTCGAGGATCTTTTTCTACGTAGCTGACGCTGGTAACTGTGCAGGGGCGGATCTAGCAAAGTTTAGCCAGGGGGCCGATAGGGCATGAACAGGGAAAAGGGGGGCACAAATATATACTTTTCTTTCTTATTCTCTTTTAAAATGTCTGGCTTTTAATAAATAATTATCTGAATCTTACACCCAAAATTTTAATCTGATGTAAAAAGTATAGAAGACCATTACTGTATATAGTAACTATTAAGTCTAATATACCCTTGTAAGCTATAGTACTTTTTCCTTTGGGAAGGTACCACCTGTGCATTCTGCAATTCTGTTGAAGAAAGATGTTGAATCTATTTAAATATTGTAGAAAAATAATTGATTTCTGTGCATTTTTTTCACACTGCATCAAATTAAAGTTGATTACGTCGATTAAGCATCATGAGGTGGGGGGTGGTTCCCTTTTTTTATTAATTTTTTGCTGGGAGTTTGTAACCCTATTAGTTAGGTTGCTTATTCTTTTAAATACCAGAATAGGGAGGATGGAGTAGGTTTAAGTTTATTAGATTCATCAGTTTTGCTGAACTATGAAATATTTTCGGTGCAGTGTATTTTTTGCATACAGGTATAACAAAATAGCATTAGTGTTTCTTTTTAACTTGAGCTTGGACCCATACAAAATGCAGCAAGATATTAAAAAAACAGTTTTATTGATTATAAAACACACTATATTGGATTCATATCGGTATCTGCCGATATCCAAATTTATAATATCAGTATCGGACATAAAAAAGTGGTATTGTGCCATCTCTAGTCCTAACATGAGGATCCCAGAACCAAAAAATAACCCAAAGGGTTAAAAAGATTTCCACATTGATGCAGATGATGTATATGATTGTGGGACTTGTATAAAAAAAATGTATATGCCATATTTGTCTGTGAAGGTTCTCAGTCATCCAGGTCATCGTAGTCAAAGGAGCTTGCAAAGAAAAGCGTCTGGACTTCTTTAAGCTGCTTGAAGACATTTCACCTCTCATCCTAGAAGCTTCTTCAGTTCTAAGGTCAAATGGCGGAAAGTCCCAGATTTAAACCCAGTGGGAGTATCCCCCCAAAGAGGGACAAAAGGACCCCCCGATGATCCTCTAATCATGGTGTGAAAATGGGTGTGGGTCCCAATCAGCCAGGGTTTCAGGTGAGCTCATTGTGAAACCTGGCACCACCTTATCATGCAATTTCCTGAGGTCAGATGGCCCAGGAAGTGAGTGGGCGTTAAGGCGTCTGGGGGAGGGAACTCAAAACTGGATTATAGATGGCAGACAGTTGGTGTCGTAAACCACCCTCTGTTCAAAGACGTTCGCTCACAGTGAACGTAAATGGCTTCTTTCACTCCTCTTTCAAACCATCTGTCCTCTCTGTCCAAAATGTGAACATTGGCATCCCATTTCACCGAAACAATAACATAGCGCACAGTGTGACGTCAAAAAAGGCGCACACATTTGACGCTGCGCTTGTCTGGAGGAACGGAGTTTTCGAAAATCTCCACCCTGGCAGGTGGTTTCAAAAATCTCAGTTTTCAGTGACCAAAAACGCCATTTACGTGTGGACTAAAGGTGCAAAAATATGGGTTTTCAAAAATACCCGGGTACATGTGGATGTGTGGACAAAGCCTAAGGCTTTTCGTTTGAAAACGCATCCTTTTCTCTCCGTTTTGGCCTCCCATCCACACTGAGATGGCGTTTTCACAGATGGAAAACACAGCGTTTTGAAAACACATACATTTCAAAAGGGTGCTTTCCGTGGCAGTGTGGACAGCGAAAATGGAGACTTTCTAAAACGATGACGCATGATGCAGTCATGTGATCAATTAAACTAAGGCTACGTTCACACTGCAGGCAAAGCGCATCAAATCCGATTTTTTTGACCCTATGCCACCCATATCCGATCATGGTATGACAGTGTGAACGGCACAAATCCGATATTTTCAAATCCGATTTCGTATGTGGTACTGAATCCGATACATATCTGATGTTTTAGAAAGCGACTGCTGTTTGAACGGTCATGTCGCATTAAATCCGTCTTTTACGTCACTGACACAAGACAGACGCCAATTATCAGCGCCGGGGAAGCGCCCGAGAAGACATCGCGAACGCTTCCTGGCCATCCCGTGTAGATGTTAGTGAAACTGTTGGGAAGACAATGTGAACATTTTATTTGTACTGCATAATCTGCAGATTCTGACAGAAATCTGCAACTATCCTTTGAAGCACCGCTCCTCTCTAAAACAGCAATAAGGATCATTATTAGGTTATCTACATTATTATGTAAATAACAAAATAACTTAAAGCAAAATTTGGGAAACGTAAAGTCTGAAGTCTTTCTATTAAGGGCCATCAGTCAAACAATATTGTTTGCTTTGGGTCTAAACAGAGCGCGTTGTGTATGACATCTTCTTTTGCGCATGCGGGCCGCATCGAGTGTTCACACTAGAGCACGTTTGCTGTCGCATTTTATTTGTAGTGTGAACAAGCAGACAAAAAAAATTGGATTTGATCAAAAAAATCGGAATTGAGCATTAAGACCTGCGGTGTGAACGTAGCCTAAGATAGCGGAGGGCATTATACAGCAGTGGTTTTGTTTGCTCTCAATTTTGACAGCCTATTAAAGATTAATATGAGTCTGTACATGCTCCAAATAGCTTTTCTTCAAATTCTTTAACTTTCACTCGCTTTTGCAACTTTGTACTTTTGTGTTACTTGCAGCAACAACTGTACCTCATTGTTATTCCATTTAAAAAACTTGGTGCTTTTCCTCAACATTTTGCTGCGACGTTTCAAAGAGCCGGAAAGTAAATAAGCGGCAGACAGAAATGAGGCAGGTCAAATCATCTTGGGTTTCACATATGAGCAGTACTGGAACGTCAGCGTTTTCGGCTGTTTCAATGTGGACGCACAACTCTGTGAAAATGACTGAAAACGCTACTGTGGACGCGGAGCGTTTTCACACACGAAAACGCCTTTCAAATCTATCCGGGCTACTATTAAAAACCAAAACAAACAAACAAACAAATAAAAAAAAACATTAAAAGTCACAAAAACCTACAAGGGCACTTAACACCACACACAGTCAAACAAAATACACAAAAAAGTATTAAACAGAAAAAAGTATACAATCCTAGTAATTTGCACCCCCACAGGTGAACTGCTGCCTGAGCCAAATGTAGTTGTTGTGATATTTGATCCCAGCGCACTCCAAAAAGGAATGTAGAATAGTTCTGTGGCGACTGAAACAAGTCAAACATCGCTGTAAACAACCATCAAAACGCACGGGCAGGGGATCACGAAAGCCCGACTACTTGGGCACAACAATTATAAACCGTCTCACAAAATAAAACTGTAGACAGGACAAGATAGCAGTTCCTTAAAGGATGGGCCCAAAACAGCGGCTGCTGCAGGCGTTTCCCTCATCCTGACACATATCTTTATATTTTGCTGGGCAAATTTGGTTACCAGGAACAGTAATTTCTTGACAAATGTGCAATCATACAGGTGTGGTGAAAAGTTTAGATTCACTCCTTATGGGTATGAGTGTTATGGGAATTTGGGTTTTTAATGATTTAGCTGAACTGTTTTTTGTTTTTTTTACCTGAATGGTATGATTGTACAGTATTGTATCTTTAATGACTTTAAAAAGTAAGAATTGGGTGCACACGTTTTTAATTTACTGAGGAGAACAAACAGCTATATGGCAGCTGTGTCACTGACAACTGACAATCTAAATGTTCTTGCTTAACAATGACTGTAAAAAAATCAACATTGATCAGAAACTTTTATTCCTCATTTATGCAAACAGATTGAAAATTGGAATTATTTCAAATATACAGTTATGTTGTTTAAAACTGTTCACTATAAATGAGTTTTTAGCTTCAGCCTAAACTGAAAATGTATACACAATCTGAAGACAAATAAAACAAAGCTCAAAATCAAGATCTTTTTTTTAATTTTTTGTTTTTTATTATTTGTTGGTAATAATTTCATGTGGTCTTTAGTGAACAGTTCCACAAGTTCTTGTTACTCTTCTGGGCTTTTAAATAAAGTGAGTAATCTTCTTTGTAACGCCAGGTAAACTTTAGCGTACACATGAAAACATCCTAGAGAAGATATTTGGTCTCTTAAATGGTGCATTTCTTATGAAACTTTTGACAATCTCTTTGTCAACATTTCGGTGGCCAATTTTCATTAACTGCATGACAGTGTTTGGATATTTCCACTTATCCTGGAGTTCATTGTATACTGCCACGCTGACCTCTTCAATGTCCTCCAAGGAGATTTTGAGCTTTTTGGACACAATTTTAGCCCAGACTTTTTGGGCAAGCCTCTGTTTAATGGCTTCATCAGCCCCTAGAGGCAATTTCCCTGCTTCATTTGTATTGCTCATTGCGTGCATAACCAGATCTCTAGCAAAGCGTTCCACAAGTTCTCTGTACTCGTCTCGGTTTTTAGATAAAGTGAGTATTCTTTTGGGTAATGCCAGCAGATGTCTGGTGAATGTTGGGACAGTAATATCATCCTCAAGCTCTTCCTTCAGACTTGAAATCAAATCTTTTTCCTTGCACTTATGCACTTTACAAAGATTGGTGAAAATGGCTTTCGCCATACTGGGCAGCCTCTTTGGACATAGATCCAAATGTTTTCCCTCAATTTCAGGCCAGATTTTCTCAAGCAGACGATAACAGTTGGGAATCCTTGTGGAGTCTTTGTGTTTAGCAGAGACTTTCTTTAAGGCCCGTGAAACTACCAACTGAGTAAGTGCATAAACAAACATTTTTTCTGCAGACACATCATCAGATGCCAGACTGATGACAGAAGAAGAATCAACTTCTGACTCATGTACAGCTGGAATCACAGGCTTTTCCACGGGACAAGCTTCTATTTTGTCCCAGTGTTTTGTATCAGCTGTGGGCTTTTTCTTCATACAGCTTTTCTTTGGTTCTGCTGTGGCTTGGGATTGTGTGTCCACATGCTGAAGACTTGCACTGGCCTCTGTCTCCAGTTCCGGAGTTTCGGTTTTCTTATCATCACCACAGTTGTCTACAGATATTTCTGTAACCATGTCTTCCTTTGCTGGTGTTACCCCTGTTTTCTCATGGGAATCAGCGTCCACTGACTCAAGACACTCCTCTGTCAGTGTGGACACCGGAGCTCCCTTCTCCATGGTTGTCTCTGTTGCATCCACTAACATGGAGCAAAGTGATGTTGTGGCAGGTATGTCTGCTCCGGTGTCCACATGCTGAAGACTTGCACTGGCCCCTGTCTCCAGTTCCGGAGTTTCGGTTTTCTTATCATCACCACAGTTGTCTACAGATATTTCTGTAACCATGTCTTCCTTTGCTGGTGTTACCCCTGTTTTCTCATGGGAATCAGCGTCCACTGACTCAAGACACTCCTCTGTCTGTGTGGACACCGGAGCTCCCTTCTCCATGGTTGTCTCTGTTGCATCCACTAACATGGAGCAAAGTGATGTTGTGGCAGGTATGTCTGCTCTTTGTGAACTAAATGTGTTTAAATGTTGCTCGCTGTTCTGATGCATGAATGCGCTCTGAACTAAATCGCAGGTGTTTATGGAGTTCTGGAGTTCTATTTATAGGGTCGTGTCCTGTAGGCCCCGCCCACTGCCCTTTGATAATTGCCAAGCCCCGCCCACATCGAATGACTGTTGCCTAGCAATCGCTAGATGATAGTAGCACGGATGGGCACAGCCACTGTGACGTCATCCAGTGTTCTTTGATCAAAGAGAAGTAAGTGTTGGCTTTCTTGCTGCTCAGCAATTGATAACAAAGAACCTTGAAATGTGTTTTTAGCTAAACTTTGACACAGCTGCAGGACATTAATAATAATGAGAAGCTACTTAATATATATATATATATATATATATATATATATATATATATATATATATATATATATATATATATATATATATATATATATATACACACACACATATATATACACACACACACATATATATATACACACACATATATATATATATATATATACACATATATATATATATACACATATATATATATATATATATATATATATATATATATATATATATATATATATATATATATATATATATATATATATATATATGTGTGTGTGTATATATATATATATATATATACATATACACACACACATATATATATATATACACACACATATATATATATACACATATATATATAAGGTGTGTTGATTTCTCCCTAAGATGGCAAACTGAAACACTCAGTTGGTGACTTTTGGAGATTTATTTCCCTGGATGATTGAGAATGCATCAAGATGAAACACAAAAGGAAGTTCACAGCTTTTTGCAGCTCCCCCACCCCCTCAATCACACACCCCCACTCCCCTCCCTCCAGAATTCCCAGGTAACAACCTAATTTACATATGAATGACTAGCCAATTTAGCTTCCACTTGGCTGAAGCTAAAGCTTAGCTAAAAGCCTACCAGCCATTTGGCTGCTCTCCGGGTTTTAAAGGTAGAAAGGTAGAAGCCTGGGACTCCTAGTGTTAAGCCAGGAGGTGACTGCTGTTCGTTGCTGGATCGTTGTCTACCACGCGTTAGTGAAGTCAAGCTACAGCAAGTTTAGTTAAGAGTGTTTTCCTCTGTGCGTCGTTCTTAACCCTGTCTCCCTGTCTACAGAGCTTCCTGGATTTTTCCCCGTGTGATTCCCGTGTGGCAGTGTCGGAGTGTGAGCCTGTGGTCGTGTGAGTGGATATTCTGAAGAACGCGTGCTTTCCCTTGGACTTCCCTGGAGACCCCTTCTCCCCCCACTCAGCTGTATATAACACCTCCCCGCACATTCTTGTATATACACCTGGTGACTTGTAAATAAACCCTTCTTGTGAGCATCAGAACCGGAGTCCTGCACTTGAGTCCTCCTCCAAACCGTAACACTTTGCCTTATTCTGATGTCTTAGCAATGGCTTTCTTGCTGCAACGCATCCTCTGATACCTGCAGCTCAAAGTCCTATCTTCACAGTTGAAACTGAGACTTGCTTACTATGACCAGTGTTGGGTAAGTTACTTTAAATTAGTAACTTAGTTACATTACTAGTTACTCTATCAAAAGTAACTCAGTTACTTCAAGTTACTTGTTACTTTCAAAGTAACTAGTTACTAGGGAAAGTAACTTTGGTTTCACTCAGAATTCTCTTGTCAATGTGTTGCTTCTGTAACTGGATACCCAGCAAGATTACCAGTCTTCTAGTTTGCTTACTTGCCACAAGTGCACTGTGGCACCTACCAATAGAAAGGAAAAAATAATGTGCATATTTCCACATAATCCCACGCCTGGACCGTTGTTGACCGCCGTCATGATTCTAGCCTACGTCACAGCGTCATCTGCGCTTTTTTACATCCAACACAAAAACCGCAGTCGTGGTGCTTTCGATTGTACTCAGAACTCTGAAATTCTGCCTTCTGAATAGGAAGATGTAGGTAACACCAGACTGCAGATGAGCTGCATACAGAGCTGGACTGGGACAAAAAAATCGGCCCGGGCATTTTGACGCCCACCATTATAGGAAAAATCATAAAGCCTTTGAATGAAAACAAACGCTGTTGTGACAGTGATGTACACAGTTCTGATGATATATATGCATATATAGATATTTTAAATGAGAATAAGAAAGAAAAGTATTTCTTCGTGCCCACCTCTCCCTGTTAATGCCCTACCTGGTCCCCCTGGCAAAACTTTGCTAGATCCGCACCTGCACAGTTACCAGCTGTCAGCTACATAAAAAAAAAGGATCCTGGTGTTATTTGTCTCTCAGAAACAGTTCATAACTTCCCTTCAACTCATTCATGTTAACTAAAAGGTCAACCTGTTTCTCCATCACCTGTTCAGCTCTGATGATTCAGTAAGGACATCTCCTGGTTTCATCTTCATGTTTCCCTCTCACAGGATAACCAAACCATATCATGACCAGCAGCTTTTTTGCAGCTGTGGCTCCAGCAAACATCAGCTGATACTAGAAATTAACATTAAATAAATTCTAACAACAGCTGATCAAGCTTAAACGTGCTGCTGTTGTTTAGCGCAACATCCGCTGGTTTCCTCTTTCTGGCGCAAAGTGGGCGATAAACAAACAAGAGAGAAAAGACGATCAGCTGATCATTGATCAGTTTCATGATTGAAGTAGAAACAGGAGAGGGAGGGGGAGAATGAGAGAAGAAGAAGCTGTGCAGCAAAGACAGAATAAATCCAGCTTTGTGTCTTTTTCATTGTAGCTGAATTACGGGACAAACTGTTCCTTTTCACCTCAATAAGAAACGCGTAGGCTAATATTTTCTCAGAATACGAGACGATTCCGTTTTTTAGGGGACGGTTGGAAACTAATAACTAACCTTATAAATAAAATAAAGTTCAACATCAACATCATAGCACCACCCAGCTGTATAGAAACTCTGTCATGCTAGCTAGCACGCAGTACGAAAAAGTCAGCATAACAAAAATAAACTCCACCTAAACTTGGTTTATATCTGATCTCCAGATAGACTGCAGGTCATTCTTACCTGAAGTTCAGTTCTCCTGACACTCGGACCGTCTCCAATGTGAAGAGGAAGCTGTAGTGATGTAACATGTTTTAATTAGTTTTCTGTGCAGTCTAAAGAGACGGGGCTACATAGAGTTTCAGTGTAACTGTTCTACAGTTTAGAAAGTGCTGATTTTGATGAGTTGGACCATTTAGAAGCACTTCTTAATTCTAAACTGTAGCTTGCTGCACATTTCTTGCAATAACACATCAGAAAAAAAAACATTGCCATACTTAATGTGCAGACAAAATGTTTATTACACTTCATTCTTACTCTGATGTATTAAGTTCCTTTGCAAGGCATGTACTTCTAGCTAACATTTCCAGCTAATTCTGGATAAGAGACAGAGACTAATAGTTAGCTTTCTTTCCCATTTTGCAAACACCAGAGCCAGCTCTAACACAAGACAGCCCCGGCTCTCCTAAGGCTCAAGTCATTCACTGTGATTCTCTACATTACTGCCAGGGGGGGATGTCTTGCTTCAAGGTATCTACTGTCCCCACCCACTGGTAAGGATTATACATAAGTTGTTTAACCCTGTAACACAAAGTGTGTAATATGAGTTTAAAAGCACGAGTTTCTGAGTGTGATATTTTACCCTAACCTTAACCTTCCCATATGGTTCAGCCTGCTTAAGATAAACAAACTGGGAGCAGTTAATTTCACAAAAATCCAGATATAGAAACAACGATTAATGAAACATGTATGCACATTTTTTTTTAAATATATTTGTTTATTTTGAATACTCAAGTTTCAAAATATTAGCATTTTGATTGTTTTAGATTTGAAGTGAGAAAAAATTGTTAGCTCTATGAACAGTAGCACATTGATCTCGAGGTAAATTTTACAGATTTTACATTAATTTTGAATGTTGAAACTGCACCGTAACAGTTTTCTTTTTCTTTTTTTTGGAGCTAATATTAGTTTAGTCAAGATCTGCTGAAGAATGTTGCACATATTGCATATATTGATTTTACCATCACAAATTAACTGAACATGATTTCTTGGAGCTGTTTTTTTAAACTTGGGTCCTGTTGTCTGTTAAAAATGTCCAGTGGCTGGATTTTTTCAAAAACTGAAAGTTCATACTATTCTCTAGTCAAGTCATAGTGTTTGGTGTGGAGAAGAAAAATATAAGAACATTTGCAAATAAAAATGATAGTAATGTGAGTTTCCATCTACTGGTGTGACTGGTTGCCAGATCAGACTGCTCTGGGCATCAAGAAGTCCAAGACTGACATGCTGAGTTTGATCAAATAAACAAGTCAGGCGCCACAGCCGGGTTTCTGTGGGCAGCATGACATTTAGAATTATTGAGAAATGAAGAAGCTGTTGGAGCAACACACTTAGATAAGGAAGGAGGAGGTAAAGTTACAGTAAAAAGAAAATAGAGAAGTGAAACAAAGACAGGTTCGATTTTACAGCCAACACTGAAAATAATGTGAAACCGAGTGTCCTTGTGGTACTGGATAAGACGGGGTCTCGTTCCACTCATTTATGTGTTAGCAGTAGTTTGTGAGCACCTGGACAGACACAAATGAAGTGAATCAGGCTTTAATGAAATTCAACAGCTTATAACACACAGAGAAGCCCCATGAAAGTATATATTTACATATATTTATATATCTAGTTCCATTCAAAGTTTCGGTTCAGCTTTTATTTTATTTCTCAAGTTCCTGGAAATTCCTGCATCCCCTGTGTTTCTGTATCTCTGTTTGTCTTTCCTTGTATCATGTTTGTCTGTTTGTCTTTTCCTCGGTGGAAGTTAATTCCTGTTTTATTTTGAAAGTCTCTTGTCTTGTGTACCATGTTTTGAGTTTAGTTTGCTATCCTTGATTTTTTCCCTCTGTATTTCCCCGCTGTTTTCCCCTAGTCTTATTCTTCTTTGTATATATTGTTTGCGTCTCCCCTTGGCCTTTGTCATGTCCCCTCTTAATGATGTGTGCTCGTCTTGTCCACGTTCCCTCATTCCATAGTTCCTGTTTCATAGATGTGTGTTTTCCCTGGTTTGAATTTACCTCTTTGATTACTTTTGACCTTTTTTAACATCCATTTTTTTAAAATCCTTTTTTATGTTCCCCACCTGCATCCTGAATTTTGCATTTGGGTCTGCCACACAGCAAGCTTTGTGAATTACCTTATGTTATCTTATCATTATGTTACCTTATATGCAGTTAAATCTTTTCAGAAAGTGTTTCCATGAACTTAATCAGACAAGAAGAGATAAGCTGACTAGAAACTTTTCAGCTGCTGACAATTCAGTCAACCATAGATTGCAGTTAAGACAGAAAGTTCAAACAAACAAAGAAACCTGTTGGTCTTGCCATCTTAAATGATCTCCAAATTGCTCATCCCAATCTGTTTGCTTGCCCCATGCTATGTTAATGCTCCATTTAGGAATGAGCCCTCTACTAAGGACACATTATGCTGTAAACATAACTGAACAAAATTACAGTGAATCTAATAAATCAGCCCACGGTGTGACCAATACTGATATTTGAGTCAGTATAAGATTGTATTTAAACCAAATATCAGGTTGGTGCATTTCTGCCTTGGCATGAAAACCATTCATTCAGTGTATTTTAGTCTTCCATCCCACTGCTGGTGATTAATGTGATACCAGCTCATAGGAATGTAAAATCCTAAATACTGGGACATTTGTCGATTCTGACAGCTGCAGGGATGGATACTGTTTGCCGATTTTTATACTAGTTCTAGTTCTTCATTAAGGCCTACCTTTTACCTTCTTGCTGCTTGATCAGGTAAAAGGTAGGCCTGCACAGACTTTAACTGCCAATACAACTGTTTGATTACCATGATTTTCAAAGCTCCTAAACACATATTTTATCTACAACAGCTGCTTCATGATGTTCCAGATGTTTTCAGTGATAGGGTGAATGAAACAGAATGAATGAAACAGCTTTTATTTGTCACTAGCAGGTTGCCCTGCAGCGAGATGGAAACCCCCCCCACCCCGACCTGAAAGGTCTGGACTAGGGATGGGTACCGGTGTCCGGTGCCATGATGGCACCGGTTCTGACATAAACGGTAGTAACCAGACCGAAAAGCAGCGCACATTTCGGTGCTTTATTTCGGTGCTTTTTTTTCCTGAGCTGTGATACACTTCTAGCCAATCGTTTTACGTTTCCGAGGATAGTAGGCGGGGCCAGGTACGTAAGTTCTTTTAGAGCAGAGCTACAGATTAAAAATGCCCAAGGCGAAGCGGTCAAAAGTCTGGCTGTACTTCACAGCAAAATATGCAAACTCAGCAGCCTGCAACAAGTGCTTTAAGCTGATACTGTGATACTGTCAAAGGAGGTAACACCTCGAATCCGATGAAACACCTGGCGACGCATAGCGGGGTTTTTTTAAAGCCAAGAAATGCGCCGTATTTGATAGCTTGCTGCGAGACCTCACACCGAGCGCATCTACTGCGGGTGGGTTGCCAGTTATCGGACCCAGAGTTAGCAACATCCCCCAGAAACACGAAGAGGAGAGTCCTGGTCCCTAGCCCTGTCAGTGTAGCAGAAATGATGACGGATGATGATGGCAGCAGCAGCCGTTCTTCTCTGCGTGAGTAGCTTAATGTTGTTCGTGTGTAATTTACGTTGAGTAGGCTAACCATGTTATTACATTAATGCAGGTAAGGTGAACTAGCAAACATCATCATAGCTACATGCGGCTGTCTTCTTGTTTGATGGCAGATACTCCCTTCACCCTGGCCAAAAAGGCTAAAATGACCAAAGAAAAAGAGGGAAACAGCTAAACATGAGAGGTTTTTGGACAAAGTTTGTGTTTTTTCCATTGTTTAAGCACTGCTTCCAGCCAAGAGTGATACCATATATGCCCCATAGCTGCAGAAAAGGCTAACATTGTTATCTTTTTACAAAAACCAGCTGAACATGAGAGGTTTGTGGACCAATTTTGTGTTCTCCATTCTTTAAGCACCGGTTTGAGCACCGTTTGAGCACCGTTTGAGCACCGGCACCGTTTCAAAAGTACCGATTTGGCACCGGTATCGGATAAAACCTAAACGATACCCATCCCTAGTCTGGACTGACTTTATAGTACCATATCACCCCATTAGAGCTCTTCATTCTTGGACTGCAGGCTTACTTGTTGTTCCTAGAGTATTTAAAAGAATGGGAGGCAGAGCCATCAGCTTTCTGGCCCCTCTTCTTTGGAACCAGCTTCCAAATTGGATTTGGGAGACAGATACTATCTCTACTTTTAAGATTAAAACTTTCCTTTTTGTTATAAAGCATATAGTTAGGGCTGGACCAGGGGACCCTGGATCCTCCCTTAGTTATGCTTCAATAGGCATAGGCTGCTGGGGGATTCCCATGATGCATTGAGTGTTTCTTCTTCAGTCATCTTTTTTATTGATTGACTGGAGGAGAGCAGTCTGAGAACAGGAAACAACAGCCATCTGGTCATGCAGCCATACTCCGGCGCTGGACACAGACCCGCCTGGCTGCATCGAGTGGAAGTAGTCATTTATATTGTATATTGTATATTTCTGTCTGAGTACATATGTATGTGTGTGTATCTTGTGTCCAACTCAAGAGAGAGAGCCCTTTCACCTAGATTTAAGCGAAAGTCAACAAGCCAACGCAGGTAACCTTGAAGAAGTAGGAGGAAAGAGTAGAGAGTCATACACTGTCTTGTTATCTGGGAGAATTTGCTGTTCCAGCTTTGGCCCGGGAAATTTTAGCTGGTGAGGGAAGGCCACGTGAAGATAGTGGTTGTTTTGGTTTGGTTTAGGGTGAAAAACTGCATTCCGATTCTGCAGTTGATCTAATGTCCATCACTGGTCCCGAGATCTATCAATTTCCCGTTGTAGAGTCGCTAGCTTCTCCATGATTTTCACTATGTGTTAAAATATGGAGGACCACAAGAGCCACGCTCATCGAAATAAAGAATTCTGTGCTGAAATAATGAAATGTAGAATAAATTCTCCATTTGTAAATTCATTTTTGAATTCCAATTTAATAAACTGATTTTTAAAATGCTTTTTAAAAACTTCATTTCAAAAAACATTTTTGAATTCCAATTTAATAAACTTCATACAAAAACCTTTTTCCAATTGCCGTTCAGCCTCGGGATTTACACTCGGCTCGACACGCATATGTGAAGAATGAAGGGACCCTGCAGCGAAACAGAGAGCACAACCTCTGACTGAGTGCCTGTTTACGCAGTCTGACCACCTGTGAAGGTAACGTGCTAACATGGCTAACGCTAGCATCACTGCACGTAGCCCCGTTCAACACGAGGATATCAGATCGTCCTTATTTTAAGGTCATCTTAGCATATGAAAAATTTACGTCGCAGCTGTACGAGCTAGCTACATGTTTTGTAAGCTGCTGTGCTCTTCACAAATAAAGCTGGAAGCAGTTCAGACTATTAGAACCAGCGCTGAGCCCTGTTACATTTATACAGTGTTAGAGCAATGGCTGCAACCTACAGCCTTTAAACTAGCGATTAAAATGCTGACAGTAAACTCGTCAGTCCAGATGTTACCACATTACTTTGTGATATTTAGAGTTAAAACAATTGAGACAGGCTGATTAAAATAACAGCTGTCAGTTGGAGATCACACTACTGGTTTTGATTCATTTAATATGTGAGTGCACAGATTCATTCTCAACTGCACATAAATGATGATCAAAGGTTGTATATGTGATGAATTCATCAAATCCCAGCCTCTAACACAGTGCGCTGAATCTAAGCTTTGAATGTCCAGTATATTCTAATCAGTACAATTTAAGCATTCACTGAACCTACAGTAGCTACACCTGTGTGGCAAATGTGTGGTAAAGATACAGATAATGAAATTTAATTATTAATATAAAAATGAAAGCTGAAATTGATTCAGTTTAGTACTTTTCTCTGTATGTTCTGTGATTTTTTATTTTTATTTTTATTTTTAAAGGCCTTAAATTCTGTGATATATACTGTAACTCAGCGGTCCACAACCTTTTTTGCGCCACGGACCGGTTTATGCCCGACAATATTTTCACAGACCGGCCTTTTAGGTGTCGCGGATAAATACAACAAAATATAACTAGTACCGGTACCGAAAAAAAGATTTATTCATAACACACCTGAAAAGACCCAGGAAAACCGAGTTAACGATAAAAACGATAACAAAATGACGCTGAAAACCGATTAAAAACCCTGAAAAACATACATTTCACACCTGAGCCTCAACTCTCACGGCCCGGTACCAAACGACTCACGGACCGGTACCGGTCCGAGGCCCGGGGGTTGGGGACCGCTGCTGTAAATGATTTTCACAGAGGTCTTAAAGTAGTTAAATCACTGCTGATAGTCTGGTTGTTTATATTTTCACATGTTTTTGTGTCTGTAGGTCTGTTTGATGACTCCTCTGGGAGATGAGGACACACCCACATCTGTTCCATACTGCAGCCATTGATGGTGTTGCGGCTCTGAGTCAGCTTTGGGGCATCAGACACACACACTGGAAAACCAGCACCTGGAATGCTTCAAGACTGCCTATATCTGTCTACCATGCTGCAGTTGAGTCTAACACACTGCTTACCAGTGTGGTATACAGGCTGCTCTGTAGAAGACAAAACAGGTTTTTGCAAGGAGCGGTGAGAACACCGGAAAAAAAATCGCTGGCTGCCAGCTGCCATCCATGGAGGAAATCACCAACTCTCACTACCTCAAAAGAGCATAACGGTTTTAGGGACTGCCCTCAGCCTGTCCACCATCTGTTTGAACTGTTACCTTCTGGGAGATACAGATCAGCCAAAACACACACCTGTAGATTCACAGACTTCTTCTTTTTAAGAGCCATTTCTGTCCCGAATACTTAAATGCATCAATTAATGTCTGTACTGATAACTAACTTGTGCTGCTACTCTCTCCTTTTAAGTATAATAACTCATTTATAGTATTTGTTT
The DNA here is from genome assembly GCF_965226115.1 of Aulonocara stuartgranti. NCBI lineage: Eukaryota > Metazoa > Chordata > Actinopteri > Cichliformes > Cichlidae > Aulonocara > Aulonocara stuartgranti. The sequence continues at coordinate 17,192,775 of NC_138957.1, forward strand.
TTCATCATTTTTATGTTTGATGTTTTATTTTAAACCCCACTTTAGAGTTCCACTCCTAATGTTTTATTGTTTGGTCTGACAATAACGCTATTACATTCTATTTTCTTATCTGCGATCAATTTAAATGATTTTTAGTTTTAACCTGTTTTTTTTCTGCTCTTATTACTATTACTTTAATTACTACTTATTACTTACTATATTATTTTTCCACCCACGATGAACATTTGACTCATTTTTAGCTCAGATGAATGGAAAACACGCATTCAATTGCTACTCTTCCTACAGTGTGGATGAGAATTTAAGCAAAGTTCAACACATTGATCACCTAATGCAGCGGTCCCCAACCTTTTTTGCGCCACAGATGGGTTTATGTCCGACAATAATTTCATGGACCGGCCTTTAAGGTGTCGCGGATAAATACAACAAAATAAAACCAGGACCATTACCAAAAAAAAGACTTATTCATAACACATGGGAAAAGACCCAGTGAAAGGTGAGTTAACGATAAAAACGATAAATAACAATAAAAACCCTGGAAACCATAAATTTCACACCCGAGCATCAACTCTTGTGGCCCAGTACCAAACGACTCATGGACCGGTACCGGTCTGTGGCCCGGGGGTTGGGGACCGCTGACCTAATGTGTCTTCACCCAAACTGTGATCAAGAGCAGTGTCATATTTGTCATTTCACAGGTGACAACCTGTGAATTGTGACACACTGTGAACTGGATGACTATTTGAGTATGTGACCAAAGGAACAATGGGAACTGTGCCTGCTGCCTCAAAAGAACATGAGCCAGTAATACACATTTGAAGAAAAGACATTATTCCCAATGTCTTTGTTCCTGGACCTCAACAGAGAATAACTTAAACAGCTCTAAATTTTCTACATGTTATCACACTTCAATTACACTTTCATTATTATCGGTTATTTCATTACGATAAACTACACTCCCAGAGTTACTTGCAACAATTTCTGCACATTTTTACACTGTTGGATTCATTTTCTTTGCAGGGCACTATCTCTTGCCAGTGGCACAAACGTTGGGCAACAAGCCCTCTAACCAGCAACTACTAGTGCATATCTTTCACAGGTTTACCAATGTCCTTTTTATACATTATTGGTCACCAGTTTTGAACACAGGACTAAAGTCCACAGTTTTTTTCCAGTGTGTCTGCTACTCACTAAGACCTTCAGTGTGCTAGCCCACTACAAGTAAGTCCCAGTGCTTCATACCCGACTTTTTCCATTGCTTGAGTTACTTTCAGTATTCAAGTAGTCAAACTGAACAGTTTTTAATGTTACTCAATAAAGTATTGAATAACATTTCTCTTTTATTTTTGTTTCAGCCCTGTCATATACAGGGAGTGCAGAATTATTAGGCAAGTTGTATTTCTGAGGAATAATTTTATTATTGAACAACAACCATGTTCTCAATGAACCCAAAAAACTCATTAATATCAAAGCTGAATGTTTTTGGAAGTAGTTTTTAGTTTGTTTTTAGTTTTAGCTATTTTAGGGGGATATCTGTGTGTGCAGGTGACTATTACTGTGCATAATTATTAGGCAACTTAACAAAAAACAAATATATACCCATTTCAATTATTTATTTTTACCAGTGAAACCAATATAACATCTCCACATTCACAAATATACATTTCTGACATTCAAAAACAAAACAAAAACAAATCAGCGACCAATATAGCCACCTTTCTTTGCAAGGACACTCAAAAGCCTGCCATCCATGGATTCTGTCAGTGTTTTGATCTGTTCACCATCAACATTGCGTGCAGCAGCAACCACAGCCTCCCAGACACTGTTCAGAGAGGTGTACTGTTTTCCCTCCTTGTAAATCTCACATTTGATGATGGACCACAGGTTCTCAATGGGGTTCAGATCAGGTGAACAAGGTGGCCATGTCATTAGTTTTTCTTCTTTTATACCCTTTCTTGCCAGCCACGCTGTGGAGTACTTGGACGCGTGTGATGGAGCATTGTCCTGCATGAAAATAATGCTTTTCTTGAAGGATGCAGACTTCTTCCTGTACCACTGCTTGAAGAAGGTGTCTTCCAGAAACTGGCAGTAGGACTGGGAGTTGAGCTTGACTCCATCCTCAACCCGAAAAGGCCCCACAAGCTCATCTTTGATGATACCAGCCCAAACCAGTACTCCACCTCCACCTTGCTGCCGTCTGAGTCGGACTGGAGCTCTCTGCCCTTTACCAATCCAGCCACGGGCCCATCCATCTGGCCCATCAAGACTCACTCTCATTTCATCAGTCCATAAAACCTTAGAAAAATCAGTCTTGAGATATTTCTTGGCCCAGTCTTGACGTTTCAGCTTGTGTGTCTTGTTCAGTGGTGGTCGTCTTTCAGCCTTTCTTACCTTGGCCATGTCTCTGAGTATTGCACACCTTGTGCTTTTGGGGACTCCAGTGATGTTGCAGCTCTGAAATATGGCCAAACTGGTGGCAAGTGGCATCTTGGCAGCTGCATGCTTGACTTTTCTCAGTTCATGGGCAGTTATTTTGCGCTTTAGTTTTTCCACATGCTTCTTGTGACCCTGTTGACTATTTTGAATGAAACGCTTGATTGTTCGATGATCACGCTTCAGAAGCTTTGCAATTTTGAGACTGCTGCATCCCTCTGCAAGATATCTCACTATTTTTGACTTTTCTGAGCCTGTCAAGTCCTTCTTTTGACCCATTTTGCCAAAGGAAAGGATGTTGCCTAATAATTATGCACACCTGATATAGGGTGTTGATGTCATTAGACCACACCCCTTCTCATTACAGAGATGCACATCACCTAATATGCTTAATTGGTATAGGCTTTCGAGCCTATACAGCTTGGAGTAAGACAACATGCATGAAGAGGATGATGTGGACAAAATACTCATTTGCCTAATAATTCTGCACTCCCTGTAGAGGGCATTCACAGCTGTAGCACTTTAAACCACAGAAGCCAACTTCTCAGTTTCATTTTACCAAAAAGAAATGTATTTGACCAGATGTTTAAGTTGCCCTGTCTCTCACGCTGTAGGCCGAGTCCGTCTTTCTTTCTTTATCTGATTAAAAGTCATTTTTACCAAAGCATGTAGCCCCCAGCACAGCATCACTACTACAGGCAAAATAAAAATGTAATATCCTGCAGTGTGACATTGAGTAAATCACTGTAAACGCAGGTTGTTTGTTAAAATGTTTTTTTTTTTAGCCAAGTGGGTGTTCGTCAGCATCCTTGTGTGAAGTGCAGGGCAGTCATGTCAGATTTCTTGACAACAGCTTTTGTGTAGAATTTGTTAAATTTTGTTTATTTAAAGCTTGTTTATTTATTAGGTTTAGTTTTTGTATTGTAAATTATGTATTGGCAGCTCCTTTCTTAAAATCAGCTGAGGACAGGGTAAATCTGGTGGACCAGAGGTCACTTGCTTTGTCATATGATCATGACTAAAACCACACCTGACAAGTTAATTGCAAAATAAAAGAATGACACAGATTTCACAATAGCTGATTGCACGAGTAACTAAACATGTGCCTTTAAATTGCTGAACTGTTCTGGCTGCCCCAAGCGGTAACTTTTATATATGTTTTTTAGCATGACCAAATTATTGGACAATTCAGGACAGAGATAGGAAGATATGTAGAGAATTTCCTTAAGAGAGCAATGCCCTTTGCCATCTTGGAAACAATATGCTCAACAGGATCAGACTGAAATAAAGAATTATGCATCTACGTGCATCTTGTAGAGAATCCCTCACCTTACACTGCTGCTTTGAAAGCTTTCAAAGTACAGACAGCAACATGTATTTTCAATCTTTATGGGTAAATAATAAACATAATCTTGTGTTTTGTCAACTTGAACTTACAGTGGAGGGCCAGAAAAGTTCTCGTAGCATTAAATTGTCAGATTGGTGTGATTTGGACTGTAAGGCAGGGTTAGGAGAGGTGTGTTCACATTTTGTTGACATACTCTGCACCATTCCGGCAGGTGTAAATAAATGTTGATTTCTGCACAGCAACTATCTGGCATTTTGGCTAAGTTAAACTTGAAGATGTTCATAGACTTGAGACACATTGGCGTGTCCCAGGAGCTTTAGCGTAATGTGGAAACTATGGATACATGGGTTCTGTGCCGCGGTGTTAGCCAGAACATTCCTGTTGGCCAGTACAATACATTTAATTTTGGCAATGTTCAAAGCCAGTTTAGTACATTTTTGACCTTGTGACCTGACTGCTGGTTGCTGTTGCAGCTGATTATAGAAATTCCATTATTGTGAAATGGTTTTCAGAGACATGTGCTCTTTGTTCTCCCTGTGGTCACATTTCAACTTTTTCCTGATGCCAAGAACAAAAAGAGAAGCAGTGAGAAAAAGAAGAAATTCACTGTGAAATGTTCCTTATAATTTCCCATTTCAAGTTACAGTTCACAAAGCAGTTTTCTTGGATAAAGCGATCTTGTATATTAATTGAAAGTCAAATCAATTGCTAAAATGCAGAATATTTTATCATTTTCTTTGCAAGGCACCATCTCTTGCTAGTGCCACAAAAGTTGGGCACCAGCAATTACCAGTACATATCTTTTTGTCCTTTTTATACATTATTAGTGTCATGAATCGCTGTGTGGCAGGCAAGCAGGAGTGGTGGACCCAAAATGCAGAACTCAGACACGGAAGTGAAACTTAAGGCGCAGCTTTATTGCTGGGAAAAACCTCGTACAAACTAAACTCACCAAAAGAAAACCAAAAGTCAGAACAGAGGAACCAAGGACTGAAACACTGGAAAGAAACACTAAACTGGAGCAGGAGACCAAACACTAGGAACATAGAAGCAGAACACACAGCTAGTTGAGGGTACGACGCGACACTGACACAGAGAAACACAGGGCTTAAATACACAGACGGCAGTAATCAAAGGATGAGAGACAGGAGGGGAACACACCTGGGAGAAATCACAGCTGACGAGACAGGGGAAACGTAAACTGAGCACACTCACATATGACACAAACCTTCACAATAAAACAGGAAACTCAGACACATGGAACCAGACAAGACATTGAACTAAACAGACAGATTCACAAACAGATGGGGTGACACCATAGACAGAGACAGACTCAAAGGCAGACCAAATATAACACACAGAACTCAAACAATAATAATCATCATCATCATAAACTAGAAAATGATAACTAAAAGCGCTGGGTCACCGACCCAGGACCATGACAATTAGTCACCAAGTTGGAGTTCTGAACACAGGACTGAAGTCCACAATTTAGCGATCTTGTACATTATTTGAAAGTCAAATTGATTGCTAAAATGCAGAATATCTAGCCCTTCCGAGGGATAGATTTTTTTAATATCTTTTATATTAATAAATAACCAATTTGAATGATTATTTCAGTTTGTTTTTATGTGTAAACTTTGATTGTTGTGGATGTGTGCTGTGGTTTTCAGTCTATATAAACATCTAGTGATAGTTGTAAACACAAGCGTTTGTAAACCTGTAAGCATAGAACAAAAGGGAAAAAAACAATACTCACAAGACCTGTAGTTTTCTGCTCTTTTCTCTGCAGTAACAAAATTAAGCAATAAACCATCTGCTGCCTATCAACTAACGGCTCTTCACCTACATTTCGTCATTTAGTAATATGTGAGCTGGATGAGCACCAATTTTGATGTAACTAAAAAAAATTTGTCGTAGTGCCTCATAATTCTAGTAACGCCTTTATATACAATAATATTTTGCTGAAAGTAGAGATACATTTATTTTTAATTTTATGACTTTTTTTCCCCAAGTGTGGAGCCGAAACAATGGGAACTGCTAATGTCGCAACAAAACACACACCAGTGTGACATTATTTCCCACACTGCTCATTTCACTCTGGGCGGCTCCAGTGAGGTATTTTTATATTTAAATGAAAACATTATGGAGAGTCGGAGATAAACATTTTGCATCTTTAGCATGAGTTTGGACCTTTAATGCGTAGTCTTGGGTGCTTCAATCTGTTCTCAAAATGTTCTCATGTGGTAGTCCATTCAATAATTGGCTGCACCATTTTCATTGGAGGGCACTATCCTTAGCTATCTTTTGGAGCAACAACAGGCTACCAATACATATCGTTCTCTTTTTTCAACACAGTAGATTAATGGTCACCATGGACTGAAGTTCACACTTTTTTAGTTTTGTTTTTTCCTCCCCAGTGTCCTGCACTCACCACCATGCTAGCCCTCTACAAGTTAGCCACTGTGCTAATTACCTAAGGTCTTCCATTGATATACATGAGGCTGTTGGGCTGTGCGATGACTTTGTCATGAACTGCTATCAAAACACTTGGTATAGTTAAGGCATACTTGAAACTCATCCCTTGCTGTAATTGTTGTAGATATGTGATTTGATTTGAGATTTTCTGTAATCAAGACCAGTGTTGCAAGTTTAGCTAGCAATGGCAAGAAGTGGAGAAGAAGTCAGCTCCCGCAGATGGTTATCTTCAGGGTTCTAAGCATGTTCAAGACAGCAGCATTCACATAGCCACATTGTGCAAGAAGATACAATAATTGTGACAAAGGTGGTGTGTCTTCTTGTTGTTGTCGTACCATCTATTGTTTAACATAACAGATGTCAAACCGACTTGAACATAAATGGAGGGAAAATAACAAAGACAATCCTGTTGGTGCATCCACCACTGGTGCTTATTGCACACAATGGCACAAAATAGGCAGAAATGTATAATTTATATGTTATTTAAAGTACTACATTCAGCCCTTAAAGCAGGCCAAAATGATCCAAAACAACACTTTTTGGACCAGATGTTTGCAAGTTGCTTCTAGCTAGCACTACAGAAGAGAAGCGAGCATAATGGGAGCAGTGCTTTATAAAATCCAGCATTTCTGACAGGTCAACAAATATTTGCAAACACACAAACTGTTTGTGTGCACTTTCTCACAAAAGTGTGTCTGCTTGCTAAAGGTACGGGTTACACATTTGAGGGAGGGAAAAAAAGTTAATAACTTCAGAGATAGAGAACGATGTGAGAAAGACAGGACAGGAGGGGAAGAACAGGTTATGTACGAACATAAGGACTGCTCAGCAACTGTGATAAATAGTACTCAGTAGCAGTGTTGGTCAAGTTACTTGAAAAAAGTAATCAGTAACTAATTACTGATTACTCCCCCAAAAAAGTAATCCCGTTACTTTACTGATTACTTATTTTCAAGAGTAATTAATTACTTAGTTACTTAGTTACTTAGTTACTTTTTAAAAACACGATTTACAACCTGAAGAGGTGATAAAGTGATAGATCTTTCAGCCCAATTCTACTTTTTCTACATAATCCATCATACAAAATGTAATCAAATGGAAAAGTCTCTTTTTTTAACTTGTTTTATCAGTTTTAATCTTTTAACTTTATGCATCAAGCAAAACATTTAATTATATGCAACATTCTCTGAATTGAATAAATTAGTTTAACATTTAAACCTATTTTCTACACATTCCAGCACATAAAATAAAATATTTTTTGTGTTTTCACTCACTCTTTCAAACAGATGCAAGTAAAACACAGCAGAAAATAAATAAAGTCAAAGACTCAGCGGTCCTTTTGCTCTATTTTCACCTGTAAAGCAGGAGCAGGGTAGGCGGAGGGTTACCCTGGTGCAGGTGTGCTGCGGTCAGTTGAAGAATCCGCGCGAGTGTCTCTGTGAGTTTCCCATCACGTCGTAGCTACTCGGTGCTTGCTCGGAAGTTTAGGGGTTTTTTTCTCTGTAAAAAGAAGTTTTCTTCCCACGCACGATGGACGCTAATGTTTTTGTCACTTTTTATGGAATCAAACTCAAAGTAAGGTCAGTACTTCCACACTTTAAACGCTGCACGCTCATACTCTCTCCCGCACTCGATATATTATCCATTGTTGATCTGCACACAGCTGCTGTCACCAACGTCGCACTTGCTTACTTCACTGTCATGAGACATTCTCGCAAAAAAAATCACGGTTTTAGTAACGCAGTAACGCAGCGTTCCTACGGGAAAGTAACGGTAATCTAATTACTGATTTTGCAATAGTAATCCCTTACTTTACTCGTTACTTGAAAAAAGTAATCAGATTACAGTAACGCGTTACAAGTAACGCGTTACTGCCCATCTCTGCTCAGTAGTTCAATCTCTGCTCCTACATATTGAAGAATGTCTGTACTTTTGCCAGCTCTGTTGTACTTTGATCGATAGGTGAGGCTTACAGACCCACTCCTTCTTTATTGTGCATATACAATCATGTCATATGAGGACGTGTGGTGACTGTATATTAAGCTGAGTAATTACAGCAGTTAAGTAGTGGATTTGAACTTCTGCAGTTCCAGAAATTTTCAAAACCTGTCTGTCTTAATATGAGAGTCACGAGATAGAGGGGTGTTACGTGAAGTTAATCTTTCATTCTTACTCAGTGGGAGTGTCTGACCTGTACTATATAGAGCTGTGTGTGATACAGCAGAGGGGAAAGTGTGAAAGGCATCACAGAAAGCTGCTGAATTTCTTCACTGCCTAAAGGTAAGTGATTAAAAGAAGTGAACTTATTTGTAAAGTGTTTTATGGTTTAGTTGTTGCTACTAAAATTGGACTTCAGTGTGTCACATTAAAGTTACAAACTCTGACCTTTTTAGTTCAGAAAGAAAAAAATCTGCAAAGTCATGTTGATTCTGTCTTCCAGATGTTGAGGATCAGTCTGTGTTTGTCATTCGGTGTGTTTCTGTGGGGATTTGCTTCATGCTCTATGTGTCCTGATGGGAGTACTTGTCCAGACACCACAACCTGCTGCAAGGCTTATATTGGATATGCCTGCTGCCCATATCCAAATGTAAGTCAGAAACTTTCTGCCAGTGCAGTAACTTGATTGTTGGTTGTTAAAAAGCTCTGCTCGTCTTACTTACTTTGCAGGCCATGTGCTGCGCCGACCTGCTCCACTGCTGCCCGTCAGGATATCGCTGTAACCTGGTTACCATGACTTGTGAGAAATTAGACCAGCCGTGGCTGACCATACCCATGGTGAAGAAGGAAGCTGCAGAGAAACCAGCCCCCCCTGAACTGCCTGGAACTCCACTCCAGGAGCTTAAAGAGAGCCACGTCCCAGATCAAATAAAGACTTCAGTGGTCTACTGTGACAGTTACACCTACTGTCCTGATGGCACTACTTGCTGCAGACACCCACAAGGAGGCTGGACCTGTTGTCCCTACTCTCCTGTGAGTCAGCCTAAACACTCTTGTGCAATAAGACACATGATTTTAATAAAATTCCCTTTATCTTCCACTGACATGAAGCAAGTTTGCAGCTATGATAATTATTCTTTTGAGAGACTAAAAGTGTTTCTTGCAGGGCAAATGTTGTCTGGATGGCTACCACTGCTGTCCAATTGGATTTGACTGTGACCGAACCTACCAGCACTGTGTGAGGGAAAAACTCACATATCCTTTCCTCCGCAAGCCAGCACTACCTTCAGGACCTGCGTCCTTCATCCCAACTTCAGAGGACAAAGAAAACTAGAAGAAGGTAGGAAACACCACATTCTAACCACCTTCACATGTGGAGAACATCCTGGGATAATTTCACTGCATGACTCACTGTTCAGATCAATTTTAAAGGCTACAGACCTTTTTTTGTTTACTGGTGTTTTATCAAGTCATGTGATACCAATGCATACCTGAGCACCAACCAGGATTTAAGCTAAATGTCGTGATAGTCGTGGGCTTGGTCACTGATGTTGACATACTGTCACATGATGAACCCTGTGGTGATGATATCACAGAGAGTTATTACTGACTCATTGGCTTTCTTCAGCTCTGAGTATTTTTTCTTCATAGTTTTGCAGCCTTGAAAGATTTTAATAAATCCGAAGTACACTGGCTTCAAACATGCAAAGAGCATGTAGCAGCTAAATAACCACAAATCTCCCACAGAGAAATTAATATTTTGTGTTGATTCCAGTTCAGTGTCAGCAGTAGAGCTTATTTCTGCTGCCCCTTAGTGATCAAATGAGGCAGAGAGTTACAAGCTGGCTCGATCGTAGAGCAGCAAAAATTGCTTTTTGCAGCCCGCCAGGTTTAAGTTTCTCCTTCTCTAAACATCCCACACTGTGATCTGAAGGGGCAACTTAAATAGATGCTGTTTTAGAGTACACAAAACATTCTGACCAAAATATTTTGTTCTAACTGAACAATTTGTAATCATTTCAGGGACACAGGAAGCAGATTTTCAGCTGCTGTGACTATAGATGTACCTGCAACCCCTCTTGCGTTATGGTAACACATGCTGAGATGGCTTTAAAGTCCTCTGTGATAGATTTTTTTGGTTATTTTTGTTAAAAATTGCCCTAAAATTCTTTTTGCCATGCTGAAGAATAGTACACAGGTGTAAAAAATTGTGAAAATTAAATCTTATACTTTCAAATGAACATTTAATTTCTTTTTGTTTTAATTTGTCAGAAGGTTCAATAAATCCTCCACTTTCAGAAAATTTTAATTTTCTGGCAATTATTTCATGGATGAAGCTTTACAGGCTTAAGCTAATGTTACTGCATATTTTATAATGGAGAGTCACCAATTATTGCTTGAGTAATGGAAATGTGGTTTTTATCTATTCCATTGTCTTATATTGCCCCTGTGACTGAGTGTCAGTGAGTATAGACCAGCATGTTGAATTTAAGGTAGTAAGGTGAAAGGCTTCTGATTTGTTTTATGGTTTCTTCCTTCCTTTGTGTACTTTTCACACTTGACCAATAAAAATAACATCTTCTTCCAAACTGGGTCATGGAGTCATTCATTTATCTTCTTTTCACATCGCAGTCTGAGTGCCCATGAACACCACAGCCTGCTCTACACCAGTCCAACATAATGAATTACAACTTTATCGCAATACTTCATTAAGATAAGACTTTGAAGTTGATGAACAAACTGAAAAAACAAACAAAACAAACCCTTGTTGGTCTTGCCAGCCTAAAAAGCTTCCAAACTGCAGATCCATTACTGTTAACTTATTCCATGTTTTGGTCACTCTTCTGGAATCGGGCTGTTTGCTGCTGACACCTAGTGTTGAAAACACAGAACAACATCACAGCAAATGGAATAAATCTGTCCCCCATTTGCAACATAGATATTTGAGTTGGAGCAAATATTTATCTTAGATTCCTCACGTGGTCAGAAACTACGAGTGGAGCCTGGTGTTGCTAGACAGGTTATCCACATGAACATGCATATCATGAGGAGGGTTTGGAATAAACCCCAGAATACTCAACAACGGCACCATTGAGAGGCTGTATCACAACCTGGTATAGCACTTGTAATGCTCTGGACCACAAAGCTGTGTGGAGGATGGCCAGATATGCACATTGTATCACCAAGTCTGAACTGCCAGCCATCCAGGACCTCTACAGACAGCACTGTAGGAGGACAGCCCAGAGGATCCTCTTTAATCCAGCCACACACTCTTCAAGTTCCTGTAGTCAGGTAGGAGTGTACATGAGCATCCACACCTGCACCAGCAGATTCAGGGATAGCTTTTACACAAAAGCCATCAGGCTACTGAACTGCTGAAATATCAGAATGTTTACAGACAGGTTGTTTACAGCTTGCTTCTGCTGACCCTTAGTGGCCATTTTGAAGGATGGATGGATGGATGGATGGAAGGATGGATAGATGGGTAAGACCCGCCCTCTTCTCATTTCTCAAATTGCACATTCTCAGTTCCTCTCCTTGACTCCTCTCCTCCCTCCCACCGGAGAGTGATCAGGAGACGAGAAGGTGTTTAACTAAATGAGTCATCCTTGCTTTGTCGCTTCATTTTAAATTGTTTCATTAAATCACTTAAATATGTTGTTTGACAGAAGTGCATTGTTAATTCTTTACACTTTATCATTAGGTGTAACACTGTTTATGCCATGTTTTACATTTAAGGCCACGTTCAGTTAAATTCACAGCACGGAGCGAAGTGATGGAGATTATAGGCTACCTTTTTTCAGTCACATAGAAACACTGAAGGGCATGTTAAATAACTGAAGGGTCCCTCTAGCTGTGTGCAGTGGATAGCTTGGCTTTGTCTGACACTAGTGTACATTTTTAAAAGAAATATTTAAAAACTATTCATATATTTATGCATTTATATTGTATTTTCTGTGACGATGAGTGGTTATTGAATTTGTAATCCCCTATATTATAATCATTAAGACAAATAAAAGTTCAGCTAAAACATAAACATTTAAATTAGCATTTCTAGAGAGCTTTTCTACGCACTTTCAAAGTGCTTCACCTCTCCATGCTGCAGCCATCCAGTCACACACACAAGTACACAATACAAGTGATTTTTTTTTCTATGTCTAAGCACTTTTTACACCGAAGTTTCACACACAGACTGATGGATGTGCGAGAGACAACTTGGATGTCAGAATCTTGCCCAAGGACACAGACAGTAAAACTAAACTGAAATAAGCAAGAACACACTGGAACCTCACTCAGAATCAACTGGAAACAAGACAAAGAAAAAAAAAATCCAAATGATATAAATTATTGTGTGTGAACTTACCTTACTTACGGACGTGCTGCTTCACTTTGTGTATTCATATCTTCCTGTTTATTTTTGATGGATGGAACCAGGTACAGAGGGGGAAGAAAACTAGGGATTTGTTTGCTTCAGTTATGTATGCATTATTGTAAAATGTAATGGCTACACTTTAATAGTGTGTTTTGTTGGTGGTAAAAAGCAGCATCAATAAATGGATGAGTATAATATTCAGTCTTACCCATCATATAAAAAATTCCTTTAGAGACTATTTGTTTGGAACGATTGAGAGTATTTAAACAGAAGAACTCAGTTGTTCAGGAGGAGAAGACCAGGTCAGTGTAGCTTGGTGCACTCAATATTAATTTTGGTTGTTTTAAATTCAGTTATATTTATTTGCCCAAGCTTAACATTTGAGCATTTGATTTGTGGAGGTTTTTGCAAAAATAATTTTAGTCACATTGTTTGTTAAAAAAACATCACCTGCTACAATGGACAGCATCTGTTTTCTGCTCTTCTTCAGCCACTTTGGCCACGCTATCTCACACAAACTAATTAAAAGATGCATATTAGAGCTCTACCACATGTCTAGCATGTATAAAAATCAGAAAATTCATCACCCACAATTCGTTTCTGGAAGTTCCCTCTTCCCCATACATTTATACCCACATCGAGAAGTAAATCCTTTATTAAAGCATATCAGTGTTGTAAAATTGATATATTTTCCTATATCAAAACAGAAGTTTTGGAGTATTGTTACACCTCTAGTTTTCACACCTAAACAGGTAAGCAGATTAGTGGGGTGTTATGACATGCATAGGTTCTTTCTCTTCAGCACCCTCTGCTGGTCATAATGGGAATACTCACCAGCTTTTATTTTGGTGGGGTTTTTCTGTGTTCCTGTGGGTAGAGGAAACAGGAAGCTGGTCGCTTGTTAGCCTGCAGAATATGTTGTTGCTCTTTAAAACGTTTCTGCCTTGGAGAGTTATTGCTTGTGAGTATTAATGTACAACATGTTTACAAGTTTATTTGGTGCATTTCTATTACATAGATTTGTTTAGAAAGCAGTTATTTCCTCTGCTATGTTTATCTTCTAGGAAGCTAAACTCGCTAAGTTGTATTGTGATCACCACTGAGTCACTGTTGATTACACATACTATATAACAGTATAGTTCATATCCTAGAAGTGTGTGTAAAAAGGAAAAGACATCTTGTGACATTTACTTTGTGTTTGTTTTTAGTTTTACGGGAAGAAAAGGATGTCAATCATTGAACTACTGACGAAGTAAAAAGCCTTAAACTTACTTCCGCCTCCAATGTTCATTGAAACCATTAGCTGTCTGTCAAGTTGGGCAAAGGGATGCACAATAAGGACAGAACATGGGGTGAGAAAATACCCAGTGAAATAAAAGCTTTCCAAAAACTCTTACAATTAACAACACATAATTTAAAAAAAGAAGAAAGAAAAACACACAATCATAGTAAGAGCGAGAGAGAGAGAGGAGTTGATAGGGAAGTATTCTTTTTGGACAATACATTAAACTCACTCCACCACAGCTTGTTGTTTAGTAAGAAAAAACAAAGAAACCTGTTGGTGTTGCAAGCTTAAAATAGCTCTGAATTCCTCCTTTGGTGCTACCTTCCTGCATGCTTGGCAGTTATGGAATTAAATTCCAGTACAGCTCAGTTAGAAGCAACCTAAAGTGGTGACAGTGAAGCTCATACGTACGTAGACAAAAGTACTGAGCCTGCACCTACATACATCTTGTCCGCAGACCGTGCGGAAATGTGTGTGGTGGACCCAGGAGCGAACACAAGCGAGGATGCAGGAGTGGAGTTAAACAAAAGCGAGCCTTTTATTCTGGCTGATGAAAGGAACAAAACAGAGTGAGGGCAGCATAAGAGTAATAGTTCAAACAGAAACCTAAACTGGACATAAACTAAGGAAAAGCTATGGCTGGAGATACGGAACACAGGGGGTGGTAACACAGACGACGCGACACAGACTACATGAAACACAGAGACTAAATACACAAGAGGGATGATCAGGGGAAGTGGCCACACATGGGAACACAGCTGACACAGATGAACATAACAAGACATGGCAGGAGTAAACAACACTGACGGGAGACTGTCAAAGTAAAACAGGAAGTACACAGGTGCAAACAGGAGGAGAGAGAGAGCACGGGCATAGTGGGCTGGGGAAACATGGAATGAAACACAAGGAGGGGAGATGAGGGCTCACAGATACATAGAGGGGCACACAGGGGATAAAAGTCACAAGGGGAAGTCAAATAAGGAACAACACAACAGGACAACTCAGGAAACATGGCCTAAATAAGGAACGAAATACAAAAATACAAGAAACTAAGAATACTGGGCCCACATGGCCCAGGACCATGACACATCTACTCATGGAAGTTTATCATTATCATTATTTTGATGGTTGTTACAGTTATTTGACATTTAGACTTTGTTGTTCGAAGTGGTTTCCAGTGACTGTGTGGGCAAAACCCGTGTTTCAGGTTTAGTTAGCAGTAGCAAGAATCCTGCAGGAAGTTCTCAGTACTTGTGATGAAATGTGCATCAGGTCATACAACTATATGTTACAGTAAAAAAAAAAGTAGAAATGAACCAGTTGAGATCATTATTTTTACACTGTAAAACCTACTGTCATCCGTGACTCAGTGATTTTGTGTTTGGTGTATTTATTGTTATTATTTTCATTAATATTTGTGGGCTGTTTTGGGATGGTTTGTGTTTTGTGTTTTAGATACTGGGTTTCTGGGTTTGTGCTCCCTCTGTTGGTCCCTGGTGTTAGTGTGGCCAGAGTCTCCTTTTCAATTGTCGAGTACCGTCTTTGATGAGTATCGAACTTCTTGCCAAAGAAGCAGACAGGATGACTCACTCCTTGTCCTTCATTTTGAAGAAGAACAGCTCCAGCCCCCACCTCACTGGCATCCACTTCAAGCTTGAAAGGTTTAGAAAAAGTCTGGAGCAACGAGAACAGGTGAACTCGACAGAAGACCTTTTGCACATTCAAAAGCATGTTGACACTCAGGACTCCAAATGAATGGTATCTTCGGGCTGCACAGGTTTGTCAGTGGTGTTACAACTTCAGAAAAAACCCCTACAGAAACACCTGTAGTAACCAACCATCCCCAGAAATCTGTGCAGCTCACAGCGTGTTGTTGGCACAGGAAAGTTGAGAATGGCATTAACCTTTGCACTGATAGGGCGAACCTTGCTCTGCCCAACTTCCTTTCCAAGGTAGGTCACTGTAGCCTTACCAGACTTGCATTTAGCCAAGTTGAGGGTCAAGGAAGCATCAGCTAAACGCTTGAACACAGTGGCTAAAGTGTCAACATGCTCTGACCAGTTGGAAGAATAGATGACCACATCATCAAGATAAACATTACAGTTTGCCACACCAGATAATACAGTTGACATTAACCTCTGAAAGGTAGCAGGAGTATTTCTCATTCCAAATGCCATGACTGTATATTGTAAAAAGTGATCAGGTGTTATGAAAGCTGAGATTTCTGATGCTCTTTCTGTCAAAGGAACTTGCCAATAACCTTTAAGAAGGTCAAGCTTACTCACATAAGCAGCAGATCCGACGCTGTCAATCCAGTCCTCAATATGGGGCAGTGGGAAGGAATCAGGTACTGTTATTGCATTTACCTTGCGGAAATCTGTGCAAAAGTGAGGTGTTCCATCTGATTTTGGCGTAACCAGGCACGGAGAACCCCATGGACTATAGCTTGGAATAGCCGATCCATGCTTCAGAAGGTAGTCTACTTCTTTCTTTATCATTTCTCTTTTTGCCATATTCACACGGTAAGCATGCTGCTTAATAGGTACTGCATCCCCAACATCAATGTCGTACTCTATTACAGTCGTACGGGAACGCATGTCCCCAAAGAGTTTTAAATGCATGTTGACAAGCCTTTCAATGTCTAGCTGTTGCTCACGGGTCAAGTGAGAAAGATATATAGACAACTGAGACAGTACCTCAGAATTAAGCATTCTGGCATTCTGGTAGCTGGCATCACAAAGTTTGAGCCCGTCTTCATCTAAACTCGACCTCAATCCTGAGGAAGAGTTCAACAAGAGAGTTTCTGGAGATGAGATTTGCTCTGACGGAGATGCCACAGACTTATCTGCAGGGCCACAGAAAGAGTCAGCTCTAGAATGAAAATATTTGAGCATATTGAGATGGCACAAGCGTGTTTAACGCTTCCTGTCTGGTGTTTCAATCACATAGTCAGTGTCATTTACTTTCTTATCCACCTGGTATGGTCCACAGAAGCGGGCAGACAATGCAGAGCTAGCAGTTGGTAGAAGAACCAAAACCTTGTCACCTGGATTGAAAGATCGAGGAACGGCTTTTTTATCATACCAACTCTTCATCTTCCCCTGAGCAGAGGAGAGGGCTTCTGCAACTGCCAACCTGGCCTTACAGAGGCGCTTTCTGAACTGTGAAACATAATCCAGAACATTAGTTTTCACAACATGGTCTGTTGACAAGAACTGTTCTTTCAACAACTTCAAAGGTCCCCGAACAGAATGACCAAACACTAGTTCATTTGGGCTAAACCCAAGGGATTCTTGCTTAGCTTCGCGCATGGCAAACACCATCAGGGGTACTCCCTCATCCCACTCTTTTCCAGTATCCAAGCAGTATTTCTGCAACGTTGCCTTGAGTGTCTGATACCAACGCTCTAATGCTCCTTGAGACTCAGGATGGTATGCACTTGACACAACATGCTTAATCCCAAGAGTCTGCATGACCAGGTTGAAAAGTTTAGACAGAAAGTTAGTTCCTTGGTCTGTCTGGACTACTTTTGGTAGACCAAAAGTAGACCAAAAGTCTTTTGGTAGACCAAAAATAGTGAAGAACTTTGTCAAAACTTTAATCACCAAAGGTGCAGTTATTCTTCTGAGTGGGGCAGCTTCTGGAAAACGAGTCGAAGTACACACTGCAGTCAGTAAAAACTGATTACCATTCTTTGTCTTGGGCAATGGACCAACACAGTCCACAATGACACATTCAAAAGGTTCACCAAGTACTGGTATAGGATGAAGAGGAGCTATAGGAACTGTCTGGTTTGGCTTTCCTGCAATCTGACATGTTTTACAAGTGCGGCAAAACTCAACTACATCAGCCTTCAATCCTGGCCAAAAGAAATGGTTGAGTATCTTTTTGTATGGTTTTGTAATTCCCAAATGACCAGACAGGGGGTGCTCATGTGCAAGGGAGACTACGTAGTGACGATACTCAAGAGGCACAACAATCTGATAAGTAGTGCTCCAGTCACAGTCATCAGAACAGCTTCCCTCTACGTCTGCTGTTAAACTTGGGTGTGCAGTACACTTGCGCATCAAGACCCCATCTTCCAAGAAATAAGAAGCCTTTTTATTTCCTGTTTCAGAAAGAGAAGTAAAGCATTTAGTCAATGAGGGATCAGACTTCTGAGCAGCAATAAGGCTTTCACGTGTGACTGGCAAGTCTAACTGTGAGAGATGGAGATCCTTCCACTTCTCAGTAGTATCCTTTGAGCCACTTTTAAGATCAATCAGGGTTTGCAAATCATCTGTAGCCTGAGCCTGAGCCAACGAAGAGTCTGACAAATCAATTTCTGCAGCTTTACATCTTGTTTGAGCCCTGGTGAGAACACAAGCAGGAAAAACAGATGGGAAACATGTTGCTAGGTCGTTGCTCTTCAAGTTTAATTCTGGATCATTTGTTACTTCGGGAACAGGTTGCACTTTTCCACCAGCAATATCATTTCCCAAAATGAACTGCACCCCTTTTATGGGAAGTGAGGGGCGTACTGCCACAGAGAAGATGCCATTAACCAACTTTGACTTGATGTGTACATAATGCAAAGGAGCTTCAACATAGCCCATTTCAACTCCTTGAATCAGAATGCTACCATGACAAGAGGAATGGTCACTCAAGGGTAATACATCAGATAAAATCACAGATCGTGACCCTCCCGTATCTCTGAGTATTCGAATGGGTTTTTCATCCTCAGGCTTCCCAGTCAATGACACAGTGCCATCTAAGAGGAAGGGTTTGAAGCAGGGATCAACTCCTTCACTTTGGTCCCCTCTCTCAGCATGAATGGTTTTAATTAAACCTACTCCTTTTGGTGACTGGTTCTTGCGCTTCAAAGTGGGACATTCAACAACAACATGACCAAGTTTATGACAATAGAAACATTCCCTTTCAGTCCTTGAAGCAAAAGTCTGTCATGGGCTTGAAGGATCCTTTCGTGGGGGAGGTTCTCTGGTGATAACTTCACGTTTCTGCACAAAAAACAGTTTTATGAGTCAGCACAAATTCATCAGCTATCACAGCTGCTTCTTTCAAAGTGGAAACCTTCTGTTCATTAAGGTGTACAACAATGTGTTCTGGCAGGCCATTTTTGAACTCTTCCAGCAGTATCAGGTCACGTAAGGAGTTGTAGTCAGGAACTTTACTCGCTGTTATCCATTTATCAAAAAGAGTAGCTTTTTCACGAGCAAACTCTACAAAAGTCTGATTTGCTGTTCTTTTGTGATTGCAAAAGCGTTGCCTATACGCTTCGGGAACAAGTTCATAAGCAGCAAGGATCGCAGACTTCACTACATCATATTTCAAACTTTCTTCCAAAGATAAAGCAGAACAGACTTCTTGTGCTTTGCCTACCAATTTGCAATGAAGAAGCAATGGCCAAACTTCTCTCAGCCAGTGCAATGAGGCAGCAACACGTTCAAACACATTGAAATATGTATCAACTTCTGATTCACGAAATGGAGGTACCAACACAATGTTTTTACTCACATTAAAACCACCTGGGTTTACATGGGAGGGGGTAGTTTCACCAACAGATGAATTTGCAGAACTAGGTTGAGTAGTAGTGCTACTTGAAGTCTGTGCCTGGAACTCCAACTGACGCAGTCTGACCTCCCTTTCAGTCTGCAACTCCAGCTCCAACCTTTTCAGCTTTAACACCTTTTCTGTCTCTGCTTCCAACTCCAACCTGCGAAGTTCCAACTCTGCCTGACGAGCTTGGGCTTTATCCTGAGCCTCCAATTGTAATTTAGCCAAATGTACCTTGAGTAATACTTCTCGTCTTGAAAGATGGAGTAGCAAAAGAAGGTGAGCCATTAGTGCTTAAATTTTCCACCGTTTGTTGCTCCACAGCAGCAGGGTTTTGCCCTTCTTCCTTTAACACAGCAGGCTTCACTCCTTCATTAGGGGTCCTGTCAAGAGGAACTGGCAAACGAGGTGATTTAGAAACAGGAAGCAGGCCTTCTTCCACAAGTTTGTTTGAAACAGCAGTTTTCACGTCCTCTTGCACCAATTGCCTAGATACATTTAACTCAAAGTGTGCTGCTATAGCAAACAAATCATGTTTTCTACACACATTTAGCTCCTCCCAAGAAGGACTACTCAAAAATGGACTCAAATTGAAAACACCATACTAACTACCTCTGCCAAATACACCAGCAGAAACAAACAACTCCAAACCTTCACCATCTAAAAATGGATTAAACAGGATATACTCCCGGATGAGCCCCCAATTTATGTTACGTCCCCTGGCTAGTCTAGGGGGTTGAAGGGACGAACATAAAGGTGGATAGAGAAGGAGGAGCCAAGATGGTAATTTTAGAAGGTTTATTTAATGCTGGTAATGGGATTTGGGTTCAGACTGAGGTATAACGTCAGGGAGAGCCAAGGCCAACATAACAAACAAAACATCCCTGATGTAGAAATAAAAGAAACTTACCTAACTCCAAAGAAACAAAATATACAACCTACAACCATAATCTACCTAACAACACATAAACAGGAGAAAACAGGGTGTCAAAACAAAAGGCAGCTTTCCCCTACAAGCAGTCTGAACATGAAAACATCCTCCCGGGGGATGTAACATGCATATTAGAGCTCTACCACATGTATAGCATGTATAAAAATCAGAAAATGCATCACCCACAATTTGTATCCGGAAGTTCCCTCTTCCCCATACATTTATACCCACATCGAGAAGTAAATCCTTTATTAAAGCATAAAGCATGTTGTAAAAGCATGTTGTAAAATTGATATATTTTCCTATATCAAAACAGAAGTTTTGGAGTATTGTTACACCTCTAGTTTTCACACCTAAACAGGTAAGCAGATTAGTGGGGTAAGAAAATACCCAGTGAAATAAAAGCTTTCCAAAAACTCTTACAATTAACAATACATAATTTAAAAAAAGAAGAAAGAAAAACAGACACAATCACAGTGAGAGAGAGAGAGAGAGAGAAGAGTTGATAGGGAAGTATTCTTTTTGGACAATACATTCAACTCACTCCACCACAGTTGTTGTTTAGTAAGAAAAAACAAAGAAACCTGTTGGTGTTGCAAGCTTAAAATACCTCTGAATTCCTCCTTTGGTGCTACCTTCCTGCATGCTTGGCAGTTATAGAATTACATTCCAGTACAGCTCAGTTAGAAGCAACCTAAAGTGGTGACAGTGAAGCTCATACTTACGTGGACAAAAGTACTGAGCCTGCACCTACATACATCTACTCATGGATGTTTATCATTATCATTATTTTAATGGTTGTTACAGTTATTTGACATTTAGACTTTGTTGTGTGAAGTGGTTTCCAGTGACTGTGTGGGCAAAACCCGTGTTTCAGGTTTAGCTAGCAGTAGCAAGAATCCTGCAGGAAGTTCTCAGTACTTGTGATGAAATGTGCATCAGGTCATACAACTATATGTTACAGTAAAACAAAAAAGTAGAAATGAGCAAGTTGAGATCATTATTTTTAAACTGTAAAACCTACTGCTGATACAGCACACTGGAGTGATCACAGTGAATGTTGGGTCGTGTTGTTAGTGTTTTAATGTAATTTAATGGAAATTCCATTTCTGTTTCACAGTGCGCTGATGGCTTTGACCCTGTCACATGTGATCAGTGGTTTATGCTTATTATAAAGCACAACAAATACAGCAGGTGAACCTCACTAACATTTCAGTGTTCATCAGTGAAAAACTGAAACCGCTACAAATCACACAACTCCTGCAGGAATAGGACGAACACATTTTTTAGCATTGGGGAGACGGCATGCAATGACGATGTGTTCAAATATACTTTTGTTAACAATGCAAACATTTTATATCAATTAGATCCATTCAAACAGCATCATTTTTTTCTCAGTAGAGAGTTTAGCAATAAAAGGCAAACCATCTCTTGGAGCATATTGAGATCTTTAGTGTATGTTTGGAGTCGCTGTTTTTCTGCAGATTGAAACAAATGAGATCTGTCACTGAAGGGATGTAGAGGTGGAAAAAGTAGGTGAGGTTTGCAAACACATTTGCAAGGAGTGGTGGCATAGAGTGAGTTGTAGGGTACAAAGAGGTCATCAGTTTGTTGTAGGGCTAACACAGACAGAGAGGCAACCATCTGCACTCACATTTACCCCTCAGGACAATTTAGAATCACCAATTAATAAACCCCCACTATATTCATATCGTTGGACTGTGGGAGGAAGCCAGAATGCCAGGAGAGAAACCATAAAGAACACACAAACATCCAGATGGTGGATTCAAACCCAAGACCCTCTTGCTGTGAGGCAACAACTCTAACCAACACGCCACCATGCTGCCCCACATTTCCTCTTCAGTAAACATAAATGTTTTTGTCAAAGTGTTCATCTGGGTACTGTTCTATATATTCTTCCACACCGCCACCTGCAGCGCCTTTGTCCCCGGCTTCCACGCCCCAGCCTGCAGCGCCTTTCTCTCCGGCTTCCACGCCGCAGCCTGCAGGGACATTCGCGTCTGGTCCAGCTTCAGAGCCTTCAGCTTCGCCTTCGCCCGGTCCAGCTTCAGCTTCAGCTTCGCCTGGCCTGGCCTCAACTTCAGCTTCAGATTCAGCTTCGCCTGGCCTGGCCTCTGCATCAGCTGCGTGGAGTGTGGAGCGGAAACAATGGGAACTGCTAATGTCGCAACAAAACACACACCAGTGTGACATTATTTCCCACACTGCTCATTTCACTCTGGGCGGCTCCAGTGAGGTATTTTTATATTTAAATGAAAACATTATGGAGAGTCGGAGATAAACATTTTGCATCTTTAGCATGAGTTTGGACCTTTAATGCGTAGTCTTGGGTGCTTCAATCTGTTCTCAAAATGTTCTCATGTGGTAGTCCATTCAATAATTGGCTGCACCTATTTTCATTGGAGGGTACTATCCTTAGCTAGTTAATCTTTTGGAGCAACAACAGGCTCCCAATACATATCGTTCTCTTTTTTCAACGCAGTAGATTAATGGTCACCATGGACTGAAGTTCACACTTTTTTAGTTTTGTTTTTTCCTCCCCAGTGTCCTGCACTCACCACCATGCTAGCCCTCTACAAGTTAGCCGCTGTGCTAATTACCCAAGGTCTTCCAATAATATACATGAGGCTGTTGTGCTTCGGCTGTGCGATGACTTTGTCATGAACTGCTATCAAAACACTTGGTATAGTTAAGGCATACTTGAAACTCATCCCTTGCTGTAATTGTTGTAGATATGTGATTTGATTTGAGATTTTCTGTAATCAAGACCAGTGTTGCAAGTTTAGCTAGCAATGGCAAGAAGTGGAGAAGAAGTCAGCTCCCGCAGATGGTTATCTTCAGGGTTCTAAGCATGTTCAAGACAGCAGCATTCACATAGCCATGTTGTGCAAGAAGATACAATAATTGTGACAAAGGTGGTGTGTCTTCTTGTTGTTGTCGTACCATCTATTGTTTAACATAACAGATGTCAAACCGACTTGAACATAAATGGAGGGAAAATAACAAAGACAATCCTGTTGGTGCATCCACCACTGGTGCTTATTGCACACAATGGCACAAAATAGGCAGAAATGTATAATTTATATGTTATTTAAAGTACTATATTCAGCCCTTAAAGCAGGCCAAAATGATCCAAAACAACACTTTTTGGACCAGATGTTTGCGAGTTGCTTCTAGCTAGCACTACAGAAGAGAAGCGAGCATAATGGGAGCAGTGCTTTATAAAATCCAGCATTTCTAACAGGTCAACAAATATTTGCAAACACACAAACTGTTTGTGTGCACTTTGTCACAAAAGTGTGTCTGCTAGCTAAAGGTACGGGTTACACATTTGAGGGAGGGAAAAAAAGTTAATAACTTCAGAGATAGAGAACGATGTGAGAAAGACAGGACAGGAGGGGAAGAACAGGTTATGTACGAACGTAAGGACTGCTCATAAATAGTACTCAGTAGTTCAATCTGTATTGAAAAATGTCTGTACTTTTGCCAGCTGTGTAGTACTTTGATTGATAGGTGAGGCTTACAGACCCACTCCTTCTTTATTGTGCATACACAGTCATGTCATATGAGGACGTGTGAAGACTGTATATTAAGCTGAGTAATTACAGCAGTTAATCTGGAACTGCAGATTTGAACTTCTGCAGTTCCAGAAATTTTCAAAACCTGTCTGTCTTAATATGAGAGTCACGAGATAGAGGGGTGTTACGTGAAGTTAATCTTTCATTCTTACTCAGTGGGAGTGTCTGACCTGTACTATATAGAGCTGTGTGTGATACAGCAGAGGGGAAAGTGTGAAAGGCATCACAGAAAGCTGCTGAATTTCTTCACTGCCTAAAGGTAAGTGATTAAAAGAAGTGAACTTATTTGTAAAGTGTTTTATGGTTTAGTTGTTGCTACTAAAATTGGACTTTAGTGTGTCACATTAAAGTTACAAAGTCTGACCTTTTTAGTTCAGAAAGAAAAAAATCTGCAAAGTCATGTTGATTCTGTCTTCCAGATGTTGAGGATCAGTCTGTGTTTGTCATTCGGTGTGTTTCTGTGGGGATTTGCTTCATGCTCTATGTGTCCTGATGGGAGTACTTGTCCAGACACCACAACCTGCTGCAAGGCTTATATTGGATATGGCTGCTGCTCATATCCAAATGTAAGTCAGAAACTTTCTGCCAGTGCAGTAACTTGATTGTTGGTTGTTAAAAAGCTCTGCTCGTCTTACTTACTTTGCAGGCCATGTGCTGCGCCGACCTGCTCCACTGCTGCCCGTCAGGATATCGCTGTAACCTGGTTACCATGACTTGTGAGAAATTAGACCAGCCGTGGCTGACCATACCCATGGTGAAGAAGGAAGCTGCAGAGAAACCAGCCCCCCCTGAACTGCCTGGAACTCCACTCCAGGAGCTTAAAGAGAGCCACGTCCCAGATCAAATAAAGACTTCAGTGGTCTACTGTGACAGTTACACCTACTGTCCTGATGGCACTACTTGCTGCAGACACCCACAAGGAGGCTGGACCTGTTGTCCCTACTCTCCTGTGAGTCAGCCTAAACACTCTTGTGCAATAAGACACATGATTTTAATAAAATTCCCTTTATCTTCCACTGACATGAAGCAAGTTTGCAGCTATGATAATTATTCTTTTGAGAGACTAAAAGTGTTTCTTGCAGGGCAAATGTTGTCTGGATGGCTACCACTGCTGTCCAATTGGATTTGACTGTGACCGAACCTACCAGCACTGTGTGAGGGAAAAACTCACATATCCTTTCCTCCGCAAGCCAGCACTACCTTCAGGACCTGCGTCCTTCATCCCAACTTCAGAGGACAAAGAAAACTAGAAGAAGGTAGGAAACACCACATTCTAACCACCTTCACATGTGGAGAACATCCTGGGATAATTTCACTGCATGGTTCACTGTTCAGATCAATTTTAAAGGCTACAGACCTTTTTTTGTTTACTGGTGTTTTATCAAGTCATGTGATACCAATGCATACCTGAGCACCAACCAGGATTTAAGCTAAATGTCGTGATAGTCGTGGGCTTGGTCAGTGATGTTGACATACTGTCACATGATGAACCCTGTGGTGATGATATCACAGAGAGTTATTACTGACTCATTGGCTTTCTTCAGCTCTGAGTATTTTTTCTTCATAGTTTTGCAGCCTTGAAAGATTTTAATAAATCCGAAGTACACTGGCTTCAAACATGCAAAGAGCATGTAGCAGCTAAATAACCACAAATCTCCCACAGAGAAATTAATATTTTGTGTTGATTCCAGTTCAGTGTCAGCAGTAGAGCTTATTTCTGCTGCCCCTTAGTGATCAAATGAGGCAGAGAGTTACAAGCTGGCTCGATCGTAGAGCAGCAAAAATTGCTTTTTGCAGCCCGCCAGGTTTAAGTTTCTCCTTCTCTAAACATCCCACACTGTGATCTGAAGGGGCAACTTAAATAGATGCTGTTTTAGAGTACACAAAACATTCTGACCAAAATATTTTGTTCTAACTGAACAATTTGTAATCATTTCAGGGACACAGGAAGCAGATTTTCAGCTGCTGTGACTATAGATGTACCTGCAACCCCTCTTGCGTTATGGTAACACATGCTGAGATGGCTTTAAAGTCCACTGTGATAGATTTTTTTGGTTATTTTTGTTAAAAATTGCCCTAAAATTCTTTTTGCCATGCTGAAGAATAGTACACAGGTGTAAAAAATTGTGAAAATTAAATCTTATACTTTCAAATGAACATTTAATTTCTTTTTGTTTTAATTTGTCAGAAGGTTCAATAAATCCTCCACTTTCAGAAAATTTTAATTTTCTGGCAATTATTTCATGGATGAAGCTTTACAGGCTTAAGCTAATGTTACTGCATATTTTATAATGGAGAGTCACCAATTATTGCTTGAGTAATGGAAATGTGGTTTTTATCTATTCCATTGTCTTATATTGCCCCTGTGACTGAGTGTCAGTGAGTATAGACCAGCATGTTGAATTTAAGGTAGTAAGGTGAAAGGCTTCTGATTTGTTTTATGGTTTCTTCCTTCCTTTGTGTACTTTTCACACTTGACCAATAAAAATAACATCTTCTTCCAAACTGGGTCATGGAGTCATTCATTTATCTTCTTTTCACATCGCAGTCTGAGTGCCCATGAACACCACAGCCTGCTCTACACCAGTCCAACATAATGAATTACAACTTTATCACAATACTTCATTAAGATAAGACTTTGAAGTTGATGAACAAACTGAAAAAACAAACAAAACAAACCCTTGTTGGTCTTGCCAGCCTAAAAAGCTTCCAAACTGCAGATCCATTACTGCTAACTTATTCCATGTTTTGGTCACTCTTTTGGAAACGGGCTGTTTGCTGCTGACACCTAGTGTTGAAAACACAGAACAACATCACAGCAAATGGAATAAATCTGTCCCCCATTTGCAACATAGATATTTGAGTTGGAGCAAATATTTATCTTAGATTCCTCACGTGGTCAGAAACTACGAGTGGAGCCTGGTGTTGCTAGACAGGTTATCCACATGAACATGCATATCATGAGGAGGGTTTGGAATAAACCCCAGAATACTCAACAACGGCACCATTGAGAGGCTGTATCACAACCTGGTATAGCACTTGTAATGCTCTGGACCACAAAGCTGTGTGGAGGATGGCCAGATATGCACATTGTATCACCAAGTCTGAACTGCCAGCCATCCAGGACCTCTACAGACAGCACTGTAGGAGGACAGCCCAGAGGATCCTCTTTAATCCAGCCACACACTCTTCAAGTTCCTGTAGTCAGGTAGGAGTGTACATGAGCATCCACACCTGCACCAGCAGATTCAGGGATAGCTTTTACACAAAAGCCATCAGGCTACTGAACTGCTGAAATATCAGAATGTTTACAGACAGGTTGTTTACAGCTTGCTTCTGCTGACCCTTAGTGGCCATTTTGAAGGATGGATGGATGGAAGGATGGATAGATGGGTAAGACCCGCCCTCTTCTCATTTCTCAAATTGCACATTCTCAGTTCCTCTCCTTGACTCCTCTCCTCCCTCCCACCGGAGAGTGATCAGGAGACGAGAAGTTGTTTAACTAAATGAGTCATCCTTGCTTTGTCGCTTCATTTTAAATTGCTTCATTAAATCACTTAAATATGTTGTTTGACAGAAGTGCATTGTTAATTCTTTACACTTTATCATTAGGTGTAACACTGTTTATGCCATGTTTTACATTTCAAGCCACGTTCAGTTAAATTCACAGCACGGAGCAAAGTGATGGAGATTATAGGCTACCTTTTTTCAGTCACATAGAAACACTGAAGGGCATGTTAAATAACTGAAGGGTCCCTCTAGCTGTGTGCAGTGGATAGCTTGGCTTTGTCTGACACTAGTGTACATTTTTAAAAGAACTATTTAAAAACTATTCATATATTTATGCATTTATATTGTATTTTCTGTGACGATGAGTGGTTATTGAATTTGTAATCCCCTATATTATAATCATTAAGACAAATAAAAGTTCAGCTAAAACATAAACATTTAAATTAGCATTTCTAGAGAGCTTTTCTACGCACTTTCAAAGTGCTTCACCTCTCCATGCTGCAGCCATCCAGTCACACACACAAGTACACAATACAAGTGATTTTTTTTCTATGTCTAAGCACTTTTTACACCGAAGTTTCACACACAGACTGATGGATGTGCGAGAGACAACTTGGATGTCAGAATCTTGCCCAAGGACACAGACAGTAAAACTAAACTGAAATAAGCAAGAACACACTGGAACCTCACTCAGAATCAACCGGAAACAAGACAAAAAAAAAATCCAAATGATATAAATTATTGTGTGTGAACTTACCTTACTTACGGACGTGCTGCTTCACTTTGTGTATTCATATCTTCCTGTTTATTTTTGATGGATGGAACCAGGTACAGAGGGGGAAGAAAACTAGGGATTTGTTTGCTTCAGTTATGTATGCATTATTGTAAAATGTAATGGCTACACTTTAATAGTGTGTTTTGTTGGTGGTAAAAAGCAGCATCAATAAATGGATGATTATAATATTCAGTCTTACCCATCATATAAAAAATTCCTTTAGAGACTATTTGTTTGGAACGATTGAGAGTATTTAAACAGAAGAACTCAGTTGTTCAGGAGGAGAAGACCAGGTCAGTGTAGCTTGGTGCACTCAATATTAATTTTGGTTGTTTTAAATTCAGTTATATTTATTTGCCCAAGCTTAACATTTGAGCCTTTGATTTGGGGAGGTTTTTGCAAAAATAATTTTAGTCACATTGTTTGTTAAAAAAACATCACCTGCTACAATGGACAGCATCTGTTTTCTGCTCTTCTTCAGCCACTTTGGCCACGCTATCTCACACAAACTAATTAAAAGATGCATATTAGAGCTCTACCACATGTCTAGCATGTATAAAGATCAGAAAATGCATCACCCACAATTCGTATCCGGAAGTTCCCTCTTCCCCATACATTTATACCCACATCGAGAAGTAAATCCTTTATTAAATCATATCAGTGTTGTAAAATTGATATATTTTCCTATATCAAAACAGAAGTTTTGGAGTATTGTTACACCTCTAGTTTTCAAACAGGTAAGCAGATTAGTGGGGTGAGAAAATACCCAGTGAAATAAAAGCTTTCCAAAAACTCTTACAATTAACAATACATAATTTAAAAAAAGAAGAAAGAAAAACACACACAATCATAGTAAGAGAGAGAGAGAGAGAGGAGTTGATAGGGAAGTATTCTTTTTGGACAATACATTCAACTCACTCCACCACAGCTTGTTGTTTAGTAAGAAAAAACAAAGAAACCTGTTGGTGTTGCAATCTTAAAATACCTCTGAATTCCTCCTTTGGTGCTACCTTCCTGCATGCTTGGCAGTTATGGAATTAAATTCCAGTACAGCTCAGTTGGAAGCAACCTAAAGTGGTGACAGTGAAGCTCATACTTACATGGACAAAAGTACTGAGCCTGCACCTACATACATCTACTCATGGATGTTTATCATTATCATTATTTTGATGGTTGTTACAGTTATTTGACATTTAGACTTTGTTGTGTGAAGTGGTTTCCAGTGACTGTGTGGGCAAAACCCGTGTTTCAGGTTTAGCTAGCAGTAGCAAGAATCCTGCAGGAAGTTCTCAGTACTTGTGATGAAATGTGCATCAGGTCATACAACTATATGTTACAGTAAAACAAAAAAGTAGAAATGAGCCAGTTGAGATCATTATTTTTAAACTGTAAAACCTACTGCTGATACAGCACACTGGAGTGATCACAGTGAATGTTGGGTCGTGTTGTTAGTGTTTTACTGTAATTTAATGGAAATTCCATTTCTGTTTCACAGTGCGCTGATGGCTTTGGCCCTGTCACACGTGATCAGTGGTTTATGCTTATTATAAAGCACAACAAATACAGCAGGTGAACCTCACTAACATTTCAGTGTTCATCAGTGAACAACTGAAACCGCTACAAATCACACAACTCCTGCAGGAATAGGACGAACACATTTTTTAGCATTGTGGAAAAGGCATGCAATGAGGATGTGTTCAAATATACTTTTGTTAACAATGCAAACATTTTATATCAATTAGATCCATTCAAACAGCATCATTTTTTCTCAGTAGAGAGTTTAGCAATAAAAGGCAAACCATCTCTTGGAGCATATTGAGATCTTTAGTGTTTAGTCGCTGTTTTTCTGCAGATTAAAACAAATGAGATCTGTCACTGAAGGGATGTAGAGGTGGAAAAAGTAGGTGAGGTTTGCAAACACATTTGCAAGGAGTGGTGGCATAGAGTGAGTTGTAGGGTACAAAGAGGTCATCAGTTTGTTGTAGGGCTAACACAGACAGACAGGCAACCATCTGCACTCACATTTACCCCTCAGGACAATTTAGAATCACCAGTTAATAAACCCCCACTATATTCATATCGTTGGACTGTGGGAGGAAGCCAGAATACCAGGAGAGAAACCATAAAGAACACGCAAACATCCAGATGGTGGATTCAAACCCAAAACCCTCTTGCTGTGAGGAAACAACTCTAACCACCACGCCACCATGCTGCCCCATATTTCCTCTTCAGTAAACATAAATGTTTTTGTCAAAGTGTTCATCTGGGTACTGTTTTATATATTCCCATTTTTATACATGGGTTTATTTTTACTTAAAAATGTATTCTGCTTTCTGTTATTAACGGTTTAGTCCAATAACGGGGAAATGTGCTTCATCACATTACTAAAATCCAGTTAAAGGCTTCCCTTTTTAACACACTTCCCCAGTGAAAATTCTTCCCTACAATCATCATAACAGGCTTAACTGCTCATTATGCAGAATGGCCTTATTGTTATTGTCCCTCTTGTTCTTATCTATTATGTTTTTGGATTTTAGTGCATTTTAGTGAAATAAAGTATGATTAAAAGAAGTGCATGGTAAGCCATAATGAAAAATGCATTTGTTCCTAACTATACTGCTTGTGCACATGTAGTTAATAGTTTGTTTATTAAGCCAAGCAGAACAGTAGTTGTGGATTTGACCTTCTGCAGTTCTGAAAACCTGTCTGCCTTAATACGAGCATCACGTGACAGAGGGATGTTACAGTTTACGTCAGTGGGAGTGTCTAACCTGCATTATAAAATGTGTAACCTGCATGCTTGATTCAGCAGAGGGGAACGTGTGACAAGAAGCTGCTGAAGCTCTTCACTTGCTGAAGGTAAGTGACTGAAAAAAGGTAAAGTTTCTTTAAAGTCTTGAACTGAAACTTGACATTACCGCAGCCGGCAACAGAAAAATCTGAAGTTTAAGTAACCAAAGAATAAAAAGTCATGGTGACACTCTTCCTTGCAGATGTCGGGGATCACTCTGTGGCTGTCAGTTGGTATGTTTGTGTGGGGATTTGCTTCATGCTCCATCACATGTCCTGATGAGAGTCTTTGTCCAGATGACTGTACCTGCTGCAAGACTGCCCATGGATATAGCTGCTGTCTATATCCAAATGTAAGTCAAGTGTATTCACACACCAGTGTAGTACCTTAATTTGTGGTAGTTGGAAGTCTTGTAGAAATTTGTTTTATTTGCTCTGCAGGCCATGTGCTGCGCCGACCTGCTGCACTGCTGCCCTTCGGGATATCGCTGTAACCTGGTTACCATGACTTGTGAGAAATTAGACCAGCCGTGGCTGATCATACCCATGGTGAAGAAGGAGGCTGTGGAGAAACCAGCCCCCCCTGAACTGTCTGGAACTCCACTCCAGGAGCTTAAAGAGAGCCACGTCCCAGATCAAATAAAGAGTTCAATGGTCTACTGTGACAGTTACACCTACTGTCCCGATGGCACTACCTGCTGCAGACACCCAAAAGGAGGCTGGTTCTGTTGTCCCTACTCTCCCGTGAGTCAGCCTAAACACTCTTGTGCAATACAACACATGAATGTAATGAAATTCCTTTTATCTTCCACTAACATGAAATCAGCTTTCATCTGAACGTCTGCAGCTTTTAATTAAAAAGTGCTCCATTATTATTGTTCGAGAGACTAAAAGTGTTTCTTGTAGGGGAAATGTTGTCTCGATGGATACCACTGCTGTCCATTGGGACTGGACTGTGATCACACCTACATGTACTGTGTGAGAGACAAACTCGCATATTCCTTCCTCTATAAGCCAGCGCTGCCATCAGCACCTGCTTCTCCCATCCCACAGACAAAGGAAAGCAGTAGGAGGTAGGAAGTGCCACACTCTAACCTTCGTTTTGAAGAATATTCTAGGATAACGTCTCTGCACAACTCACCGTTCAGATATTTTAAACTTTCCACAGATGAATGAATATTTCACTT
Organism: Aulonocara stuartgranti; assembly: GCF_965226115.1. NCBI lineage: Eukaryota > Metazoa > Chordata > Actinopteri > Cichliformes > Cichlidae > Aulonocara > Aulonocara stuartgranti. The sequence goes on from NC_138957.1 coordinate 17,224,971, forward strand.
AGGTTCCTCGTGTGGAAAGAAACTCAAAGAAGCAACAAGTAACTCAGTAGTTCATATCATTGTCAGCAGTACAGCAGTACAAAAGGTGACTTTATGGATAGGTAGGCAAGAGTCAGGTTTTACCACCCATAAGGGTCAACAAAACAGTGATCAGTATCACCATGTGTGAACAAAAATGTAAAAAAGAAAAAGTGTTTAATATTTATTTCCTTTTGGTCTAACAGGGGTAAAAACAATTTCAGGGCCGATGCCGCGTAGATGAACGATCTCTGTGAGCATGAATGTAGCCACGGCCCTCCTCCTTCTCATGCAGAAAACTCGAGCCTACCCTTGGGACATCCTAGGATCACAGAAACATGCCTAAAATGTCCTGTGGCTATTTTTTTTTTAAATAGTTTTTTCTTTTATAAGAGTTTCCTTTTACTATTATTATGGTCAGAAATCTGTTGAAATGCATTTTGCATCAAATTTGATATATAAACAGATCAATCTTGGAAAAAGACAGTTGCTGGACAAATGATCTGACATGTGCACAAGATTGTCTGTTTGTCTTTAGACTAGAAAATAAAATATAAGACTGATTGATTTTTAATTGTAATTGTCTTTATTGTGTCTTTGTCTGTTTGAATGTTTTCTATTTTGCCTCACCAATAAAGACCTGTTGTGACCTTTGTAAGTTGGGGGACAGAGCAGATTTTCTGTGTTTACCTGTATATGTGGCATAAATGTCGGACCCGACCACATAGTTCGTTCTTTTAACACTTTATTTCGGTTGCTATTTCCTCTTCTCTCTGCTGCAGCTTTTCAGCTGCCAGCCACACACACAACAACAACACCTCAGGTCCTGGCATACTCTTTTATGCAGGGGAGGCGTGATGAGCTGATGGAGTGTCAGCCTCCCCTGCTGCTGAGCCACAGTATAATTATGGGGAAACGCAGAAGCTGATGGACCAAAAAAAGTGCCTTCAACAAAAAGGAATTACAGTGCTTAATAAATTTAAGTTGTAAGAACAAGACAACACAAATATTTTAAAAAATCTGTAAAAGTAATTTTACTTTTTTTAATGGCTGAATTCACATTTGTATTCACAAAATTTGAAGCTGATGGACCTTCAAATGTTCAACCGCAAACAAACTTTTTAATTATTCATTTATTCAGGTTCAAAAATTCAACCTGCTGAGTAATTGCATATGAGAGCATGAGGGTGGGAATGGCTGTTTGTATCTGTGTGTGCCTGTTTGTTTGTGTCTATATGTCAGGTTGGGTATCAGACGCCACCTCTCTAGGGACATCTCAGGCCCTCCATGGTATGGAGGCCTATCTCCCTCCACCACTCCCCCTGCCAGTGGCAGACGCCCTCAGACATCAGTGCATTGGTGGTTCTTTGTGTCCGGGGATGGGCGTCCAGGTACCCGCTGGCTCACTCCTGGTGGCTGCTTGTTGGGGTCTGGAGCCTTGATCTCCTCCATACCTGCTTCATGCCCAGGAGGACGGGGCCGTGGCTCCCCACCCTCTAGCAGATCATTACATAAAGGAACCTTTTAAATACAAGCGCACTCACGCTCACAGGTGTACACACGGGTGCTCACACACACAAACTACACCCTTTTTGGCTGCTACCTCAAAGCACACTGTGCGCTGTCGATCTCTTGTGCTGCACAATAATGTTTAATATTTAGTATTTACTGTTATATTCACATAGATCATGGCGGTGATGTTGTTTATTATATTGCTCTCTTTTTCTTTGCTTGTTTTCTCTTTTTTCTTTCTCAACAGGTGATCCAGGTGATTGATATATGTATTTTTTGTCTGTTTGTTTTGTGGGTTTTTGTTTTTTGCCCTTTATCAATGTTCCTCTTCCCCGCTCTTTTTCTTTCCCTCTTTCTTTCTCCTGTTTCTTTCCCCAGTCAAGTCTGTCCCATGTTCAGCAAATGAAAATAAAATAAACAAAGGTGAATCAAATAGACCAATACGGCAAGGCTGGGATGGTCCATTTGGTAAAGTAAATCCGTTGGGCATCTTTCTTTGCCTTTAGACAACAATTCTGATGGCAAAAGAGCCAAACGGGACAGGCAAAAAAAAAAAAAAAGGCTCAAAAATTGAAGTAAATGACTGTAATTTTGAAAAAGAAAAAAATAATAATAATGTGCTTTCATTTTTTTTTCATTAGTTTGTTTTTTTTCTGTCACTGAAAACCACAGTAAATAGAATTTTAGCAGTAAAAATGCCAATTTGATTAAAGAGCTTACCCTTATAGGTGGATTAACCATTACAGAAACCTAAAAAAAATCCCTTCTCTTCCGCTTGCGATTTTAATAATTAAAAGTACTGTTCATTCAGGGCAGATGTGGCATAAACCTTAAATTATTTAGTGGTCTAACAAATTTGTTACCAAACGTATATCTGGCAGTACTGAAAGACGGAGTATAAGAGCTTGATAAAACAAAGAATAATAAAGTATGTGCGTACAATTTTAAATAGTTCAAATAAAGTACAACAAAATAACACAATAGAAGCAGTTGTGTCTCCTCATCAGGCTTGACGCACGTTAGGATGAAACTGTTACACTGACACTATGTAACCTTTGGGAGCAGCAGCACCGCTTGTCCCGCAGTTTCCATCGGAGTCGGAAGAAGAAACAGAGGCAGCGGATTCGCCCTGTGGGGTGAAGGTGAGTCAAGTGGAAGAACGGAAGTTGTCTTCAGACGGCTCCAGGCTCCTGCTTCTGAAGTGCTTGGTGAAAAAATACAAGTTACAAGAAGCAGGCGACCCATCCAAACGAAGAAAACGAGCATAACCGCTGGACAGAGATGGGCAGTAACGCGTAATCTGATTACTTTTTTCAAGTAACGAGTAAAGTAAGGGATTACTATTGCAAAAACGGTAATTAGATTACCGTTACTTTCCCGTAGGAACGCTGCGTTACTGCGTTACTAAAACCGTGATTTTTTTTGCGAGAATGTCTCACGACAGTGACGTAAGCGAGTGCGCCGTTAGTGACAACAGCTGTGTGCAGATCAACAATGGATCATATATCGATTGTGGGAGAGAGTATGAGGTGCAGCGTTTAAAGTGTGGAAGTACTGACCTTACTTTGAGTTTGATTCCATAAAAAGTGACAAAAACATTAGTGTCCGTTGTGCGTGGGAAGAAAACTTCTTCTTTTTACAGCGAAAAAAACCCCCTAAACTTCCAAGTAAGCACCGAGTGCGCAACGACGTAATGAGAAATTCACAGAGAAACTCGCGGATTCTTCCACTGACCGCTGCGGCACACCTGCACCAGGGTAAACCTCCGCCTACCGCAGTCCTGCTTTACAGGTGAAAATAGAGCAAAAGGACCGCTGAGTCTTTGACTTTATTTATTTTCTGCTGTGTTTTACTTGCATCTATTTGAAAGACTGAGTGTAAACACAAAAAATATTTTATTTCATGTGCTGGAATGTGCAGAAAATAGCTTTAAATGTTAAACTAATTTATTCACGTCAGAGAATGTTGCATATAATTAAATTTTTGCTTGATGCATAAAGTTAAAAGATTAAAACTGATAAAACAAGTTAAAAAAAACAGACTTTTCCATTTGATTACATTTTGTATGATGGATTATGTAGAAAAAGTAGAATTGGGCTGAAAGATCTATCGCTTTATCACCTCTTCAGGTTGTAAATCGTGTTTTTAAAAAGTAACTAAGTAACTAAGTAATTAATTACTTTTGAAAACAAGTAATCAGTAAAGTAATGGGATTACTTTTTGGGGAAGTAATCAGTAATTAGTTACTGATTACTTTTTTCAAGTAACTTGACCAACACTGCCGCTGGACAATATCATCAAATCCAACTTAGCCGGGGCTTCAGATTGGTTCATTGAACTAGCAGATGATAAATGCGCCAGAAAATAAACACTTAAAGGGAATGTGCACCAGTCCAGCTGTTTGTTTGTTTGTTTTACTGCTCCATGTATCTGACACCAGTGTTAAACTAAGCAGCTGTATTTATCCTCACTGTGAGGAGGCTTTACTTTCCTCACTTTCAAAGCACATCACCAACTGTGAGAATATCAGTTTACCGGATTGGTAAAATAATATGTAACACGATCAAGATGTATTTAATGGGGGGGATGCACAAATTTTTGAATTTGCACTGTTTCGGCTCAGTGTGACAGTGTTTTTTGGTGTCAGCTCAGATTGCAAGGACATCTCTTGTGCGCAGCCCTCTTCAGGGCACCCCACAGATTTTCTGTAGGATTTAGGTCTGGGCATACATCTTTGTGTTGGTTTGTTTTATTGAATTTGATTTTAATATCACAAAAACAAATTTTATATCCAATATATGATTTTGGGTTTGTTTGTTTGTTGTTGTTTATTAGTTTAGGTTTTTTTTGTTTTTTTTTACCCTTCCTCAACTCTCAGTTTCACTGTTTCACTAAGAGTTAAGGTTATGGTTGACAGAAACTATATAGAGAACACATTGGAGTAGAAAAAAGGCTTTCACGTGACTGGTGTATGATTTTAACATACCGGTCAAGCTGCTGATTCTCATTTGTAGCTTTCTGTGCTTTTCCTACAATGACAGCTCAGAAAATAATGTCACAATGTAGCCATTCTTAATGTACCAGCAAAATATTTTATGAAACTATTTGTTTAGTACAATAATGAGTGTGTGTTTTGCCCTTATGTAAAAAGACATTGTTTGTGTTAGTAGTGCCTTTAAATGTGATGCAGACCAGTACATCGCTGGGTAATCATGTCTCAGACTCCAAAGTCCAGAGCAAAAAAATGTAAAAGCTTTGCTTTTTTTTTAAAAAATTATATGTAATTTTTCATTGAATGTGGCGCTATTGTATTTGGTTGTGTAAGATTTCACATTTATATGTCACTGAGGTTTAGGCAATACTTTGCTGCTATACCAGAATAATACCCCTATCTCCAGATTATATTCCCTTGTTGTACTGGTCACCTAAATTATTCTCCTCAGTGAAACAAATTCAAGTAAAACTCAACACATGCAACAAATCTCTGACCAGAAATGATTATGAACTGCCCGCAAGCAGATCATCCAGCACTTGCTGTGTTAATGTTTGTCCGGTTACACCTTCCATCAACATTTGACTACTGTTGCAGTGTCTTTTTTAGTAACTAAATCCTCAAATTCACATTTATTTTCCAGACTTGTTGTGTGTCTTCTCCTCATGTGACCTCATTTATCACTGCTGACATCACACCAATCTGTCTGTCACTCTCCCCTCACTCATGAACAAGGGGAAAGTATGTCTGGGTCTTATTGTGTTGTGCTTTTAATGTTTTAAACTGGACTTTAAATAGCTTTGAAAAGGTGAAGGCTTTTAATTCAGCTGTTAAACCTTTGAGTGACAGACACACATCAGACGCAGTGCTCACAACTGCAGATCAAAGACGAGGAAAAAGGTAGCAATCAAATGAGAGAACAAAGTCTAGAGCCAAGCCGCCCCCAGGACTCTGTCGTCATTGACTATGTGAACAGTTTTATTTGAAATATGAGTGAAAGCAGCAAGGGATTCTCTCTTTTTGCACCTTCAGCTCAGGCAATGGAATCTCTTCCCAAATGCATGGTGTGTGATATATCGGCACTGACTTGGGAAACTCTGCACTCTACTGGAATCAGTGCAGGTTCCAAAGATGGAAGATGCAGCAAGACTGAGAAGTCAAAGGACACAAAAACACTTTGCTCAAGTTCAGATGCGCTCAGATCAAAGACAAAGCTGTGTGTGAAAAGATTGTTACCTCCTGTGAAGCCAGATATCGACCAATCAAAGCTCCAGTTTCCTATTCCTGTGTGGGAAGATTTTCCATTACATGTACAGACTGAAAGCCCATGTGCAAACACATACTGTATAAGGGATAAAAACCATGTTTGTGGAATCTGTGGGAGACATTTACCGTCTGCAGAGTTTAGTTCAACACCTGCAAAGCCAGACCAAGAGTAACAAGTGCAGTACTTGCGGCAAACAGTTTTCCAGTAATTCCCATCTAGAACGGCGCAGGAGGTTTTACAGACCAAAGGGTCTCAATCCCATGTGATCACCGTGAATGTTATAGCTGGATGGAATTCTGTTAATGCACGAAAACCTGTCGTGTCTTGGTATATGGATCACTATAGGGACATTTACTGACTGGAAAACATCCAGTTTGATAGAAACAATATGTGCATATTTATTGGTTTGTTTGTTTTATGTGTTCAAAATAAAAGCTGTCATCAACATCATTGCATGCATTGTTTATTGTAAATATCTGGTAGCGGTAGTTTGTTTTACAAGTTGTAATCGACTCATAGCCGAGATATGCTTGTGTTATGCCCAGCAACCAGACGCTGATTGCCTCGGTGAGTGCCAGTAAACTTTTTGCACGTTTGCAGAGATGAAGCAGTGGACACATTTATATGTTTTAAAAGATTGTGCAGAATTGTAATGATATGTACAGTTGTATTCAGAAGTTTACATGGACTTATCAAGGACATAAAGGTAATGGTCGTTTTGTATTTTTAATTTATTTGAACCGTAAAGCATACATATTTAGTGACTTTAAAAGATCAAGAATTTAATGCATGAGTTTGAATTTATTTTGGATTTTCTCTAATCCACACAGAGTTAAAAGTATACATACAGGCTCAGATATATGTATACATATTGTTCATCCAACTTGATGAGCTCTATTCACTTCTTAGTGATCATGATTGACTACAACTGGTAGCTTCTCTTTGCCAGCATAATAAGGGTTTGCTTGACAGCACTCGGTGGATTGACCAAACAGAAAAGTCCAGTGAACTTGGTGAATACCTAAGAAGGAAAATTGTAGAAACTTTTGGAGAAATTTCTAAGAAACTGTTTAGATCATCAGTTATTATTCAGATGTTCTCCCAAGGTCTGTGAGAAGACCCAAACTCTCACCCTCAGATGAGAAGAATTTGGTTAGGACTTTCAGGAATAACCCAGGAACCACCAAGGCTCAAGCCTGCAAGAAACTGGAAACTGCTGAAACAGCATGACTGTCCACAATAAAGTGAGTTTTATATTGCCAGGGACGGAGAGGGTGCTGACCAAGAAAGACGCCCCTGCTTCAAAATCAACACCTTCAAGATGTACTGAAATTTGCAGCTGCCCACATAGCCAAGCCAAATGCCTTCTGGGAGAAGGTTTTATGCTCAGATGACACAGAATTTGAGATGCCTCAATGATAAGTGGTATGTTTGGAGGACTAAAGGTGGGGCTTTAAAACTAAGAACACTGTGCCAGCTGGTGGTAGCATCATGCCTCACATGCATCATGTCAGTAAAAAAAAAAGTGGTTGGAATAGTAAAGAAGAAGAAGGGATACCTCAAACTTCTTCAACGTCACCTCAAATTAACAACAAGACGACTGAAACTTGGATACAATTGGCTGTTCTAACAGGACAGTGATCTGAAACACATCGCATATTTGGATGGATAAAGCAGGCTAACATTAAGCTTCTGGAATGGATTCAACCATATTGAAAATTTATGGACTATGCTTGAAATTCGGGTCTGTGCAAGGAAAGAAACCAATCTTAATGAATTCTACTAAATTTGCAAATAAGAGTGGTCCAAACAGAATTATGCCGAGAGGTTTTTTGATGACTACTAAAAGCAATGTCCCCTTGAAGAACCAAATATTTGTGGGGGTGTATGTACATATTTGAGCCTGTGTGACAAAATCCAAAACTAAATTCAAACGTGTGCACTCAATTCTTATTTCTGAAAGTAATTAAAGATGATTTTAAGACTTTAAAATTTTGAAATAAAGCAGTTAGGCCAGAAATTCACTGGCACTATCTAAGACAACTGCCGTTCTTCCACTTGACTCACCTTCACCCCACTGACTGAGTTGAGAACGAGTCATTCCAAAATATTCCACTTCCTCACCTTCAAGAAAACAAATGCAACACATACAATGATGTGATTACCCTTAAACTAAAGCCGGTGTTCCGTTCTCAAATTCATTTTATAATAATAATAATAAGCTTCTGTTACCAATTAAATTTAAAAATGGTGTTGTGTTTCTGTTAATTATATATTGACCTAACTATATGTTTTTATAATACTGAACGCTGAAAATTAAATAAAAAAATATTTTACTTCATATGTTTGTCTATAGTTGCTTCATGCCTTCACACTATGTGGCACAATGATTGTTTTTACTCTGTACAAACAGGAAAAAATGTGATTTTGAATTTATCTCAGCGTAGTTAATACAAAACTACTTTATTTTCAATCAGTATACAATTCATATTGACATATGGCGAGGGCGCTGGAGTCTGCGTTTTGTGTTTATGGGAAACAAGATGATGATTTCCCTGATAAGTGGGATACATAACAGTGAAAATATGGGGAAGTTGATGCTGTGTATTCCCAGTGAGTGCGTCCGTGACAGGAAGAGGGAGAAGCCGCCGCGGAGCGTCTTTTCCCTTTCAGTCTACCCCGGGTAATTTACAGTAACTCCCGTGCGAGTTGCTGCCTCCTTTGGTCTTAACTCAAGGAATATGGCTGTGTTGAAGATACAAGACCAGGTAATGCTCACCTATGAATTCAGTTAGTTGGGGTGTAGTCAGCTCGACACTTTTGAGGAAAACTGATTAACGCCAGTTTGCTCGAGTTTTTACAGTATGGAGATAAGGAGCGGCGTGTCACGTCGACTGCTTATTTTTCCTTAAACTTGTGTAACATAAAACTATTAGGTTTGTCGATAGTGACTTAAGCCTGCCGTGCAAATGTTATTTTTGAAATAAAAGTCTAAATGCTAGGCTAATGTTGCATCATTCTTATCATTAAGTCAACTAACATGTTAGCTAACTAGCTATAGCCGTAAACAGAAAAAAAGAAAAAAAGAGCAAGAAGTATGCTAACGTGTGGCCATCTGTTGCCTTACATTAACTTTGTCCAGTTAAAGTAGTTTCATGCCAAAGGCTCGGTGCTTTTGACTGTTTGTGTGTGTGTTGCTGGTGGTGATGGACCGATGAACACAGCTGGATAGCTACGAGGTTATCTGGGTGGCTAGCTAACTCCTGCGCCCTGTTAAATGTGAATAAGCAACCGCAATCCTTAACGCGCGGTACACCTTGCCAGGTTAATAACGTAAAAGTTAGCCGATATCGTGGATTGGATTGCACCTTCCAAATTAAAAGACTGCAGATCGAATTTGTTGCCCAGTAGGTTTGTCAGCTGTCCGTCTCAGCCCCCGAGGGCAGCTTCGGGCAGTCACCTGTTGCTGGAGATAAGAAAGGCTGTCACAGGAAGTAGCAGCTGGTGCTGGCCCTCAAGTCTGCTCAGCTGTGTTCACCGGTCAGACATTATCCTCAGATCAGCTGCTGGAAACGCTCCTGTCTTCAGGGTGGTGATAGCAAGTGGGCGGGTTGATCATTAGCCAAAGGTCGGATTAATGTTTTTGCCACACACTATTTATTTATTTATATTCCACGTTTGGCCCACTGAGAAGCCAGCCACATTAACAGCAGTTTGTATGTTATATAACATTTGAAAGGAAAATTGGTTGGTTGATTGGTTGATAGATAGATGTAATAAATTAGGAAATCAAGTGTGTAAGCTCATATACATGTATGCATTTTACTTAACAGAAATAAAAATAGAATTATATATATGTATATTTAAAAAGAAAATAGTATTGTGGAGCAATCTATTTAAAAGACAGAATATTTTTTGGCATGGAATTTGTTGATTTGTCAACATACATAAAGAACAGGTTAACTTAGACTCAGACTTTTACACCGTGAGTCAAAGTACTGTGTTTCTGTTCGAGTGCTGGTGCTAAACTTCTTAAATAATACATTTTATAATAAAGATGATGAAACTGCATTAGGCTAAAATTATCGATTTAACTCTTTCATTTTTTAAATTTATGTTTTATACTCTTAATGACTTATCAGGGGTTCAGTATAATGACACTGACTGCTTAGAAATTCAGTTATATGTTGAGTCACAATTGGCTTTGATTGAAGCTCTGATGAGTTTGGTCAAGAAAAAGTGGGTCAGGTATTGTGGGGCTCAGTGTCCTGTCCTGGCCTGAACAGTCTTCCAGTCTTACATCAAGCACGCAACGAGCGGAAGAGTGTGTGTGGTCAGATCTCCCTCTCTATTCTCTATTGTTCTCTGTGCTGTTTGCTGACAAGTTGACAAAGGGACAAAAATAGTCACACTTAGAGTGCTCAGAGGGCCAAAGTGGAGACGAGAATGTCATTTTTCTTGGCAACGGCGTATGTTTGTCCTGCAGAGGGCGTCCTGTTGCTTAGAAACCAGGCTGTTTGACCCAGCTAAGAAGTAGGGCTGCTCGATTATGGCAAAAATGATAATCACGATTATTTTCACTGAAATTGAGATCACGATTATTTGACGATATTTATTTAACCCTTTAAGACCTACCATAGAACCAAGTCCGCCAGAGCTTATATTATTTTTTTACATGTTGTAGTGCCATTTGTGGGAGCATTTCAAGTTGCTATACATCAATACAACTGTTATAGCCCAAATTTTAATAATATGTCTGCATTAAGTCCATAGTAATTACATTAATTGCAAAAAAGCGCAATAAACTACAAAAAAAATTGAAAATCGTTTTTGTTTTTTTTTACATATATTTCTACTTGGAGAAATTTAAGAGGTTTATCCCTCAAAACTTTAAATACAAAAAAGTTGCAAAAAATAGTTTACAACAACAGGAAATTTATTTTGAGTGTCTTCATAGTTTTATTTTGGAGATACACCAATTTTTATATATACTGCAGGAAAAACAAAAAAAAAACAATCCTATGATGCAAATTTGCAAAGAAAACAGCATGTGCATCAAAATAAACTATTTCTAGCAGTGCAATTCGAGTTCTAAGCATCACGGAATCTATTCAGAAAAGTCAAACATGACTTATAAAAACACCAGTATAGGCTTTTAAGGCCTACAAGTAAAAAACTACATTTTCCGCGAAAATGACGTCACTTCCGGTTTCGGGCAGGAAATGCGACAGTTCACGTTGACGTCTTTTTCAATGTGGGAAGTGTTAAGAACAGCTGATCAGATCGGCAAAGTGTTTCTGGAATATTATGTTTTTGTTCCTGCAAGTGCTTTTTATGCAGTTTTTGCAAAGCTTTATGTGGAAGCAAACCGTGACTTAGGACAAGCTGATGGCATAAGATGTAAGTACAACTCCTCTGGTTTCATATGCAAAACAAATTATTGCGCTAGCTTACATGGTTCAGGTTCTACAGGGATTTAAAAATAGTTACACAAAACAGAGCATGCTGCTCTGACTGGCTTTAAAGGGTTAATAATAACAATGTATTGAATAATGACTTTAAAAAATAATATAAAATAGTGTGCAAATACTGATAACAGTGCAAATGTTTGCAATATAAGAAATAAATGAAAAATGTAAACATCTATGTTTAGTGAACTTTGCAGTGTTGCTCTGTGGTGCAGCTACTACACCATAGCAAAGTTTACACACTGTGTCTACTTGATCCACGTCTGACTCCGCGAACCCATAATGTTTCCACACCACTGAAGTTTTTTTTTTTACCTCTCTTTTCAACCAACGGCAGTCACTCTCCTGTCCAAATAACTTCTGCTTAGCTTTCCGAGCTTTCCTCGGGTCCTCTTAATTGTTGTGATGCGTGTTCGAAATGCAGAGAGGTGCGCTCGATTTACCACACGGAGCAGCGCGAGAGTAAAGCACGAGGGAGGGAGGGGCTAATAATCGGCTCAGTCATTTTTAATGATCGTTGAAAGCCCAGATCGTAATCGTGATTAAAATTTGATTAATTGAGCAGCCCTACTAAGAAGTGATTGAATCATTTCTTCTTCTCCTTTTTTTTTTTTTTTTTTTAAATATACTATCATTAGTATTTCAAATGTTTCTCCTTCTATGTGTTTACTGGCCTGCGACTTCTCAAAAGAACTGTCTCTATTCAGCAGAATCGTGCGATGCAATAGCCGGTCACCAGAGAGCTTCTGACCATCATGCACCAAGTTGTTTGGATAAGTGCAGTGTGTGCAGAATTTATACAGCTTAATTGCTTTATTGCTTTAGTTTTCAGTTTTATAGTCCTGGAGAGTATGTAGTCTATTCTAGGTTAATCTGGCTAAAAGTAGTGACTTATACAAGAAAAACCATTAGGAGTCACAGTTTGTTTTAGTTTATTTAGTCATAGTTAGTGTAAGTTTGATCAGAATTTGCAGATCTGCGAGTCAGCTGGGGTCCGCTTGAGGCCGCTTGTGTCTGAGTGACATCAACTACACGTGCGCCCAAGGAAGTGGAATTTAGGCATAGTTCATAGAATTATAACGGGAATAACTCCTAGTCTGTTGGGTCTCCAGCTGTCCGTGTCTGTGTCTGAGTATAATCAAAGCGTAAGCTGACCCAGTGGTTAAAACTGACTGTTCTGTGTTCTTGTTCTTTATCGGCGTTCCTGTTTCTCCCGCATTAACAATACATTAAAGATGATCTTGGCTCAAGGTTAGATGGTGTTAAAATAAATCTGCAGAGTTCTTCTTACAGTTCAAATAAAGGATTTTAAAAGAAAAAGGTAGAACTTCACATCACATCAGATTTTCACTAAACAATTAACCAATTATCCATTTAAAACTAAATTAATCAGAACAATATAATTGCCAGTGCTATAGAAAATCTGCCAAAAATATTTTAAAAAGCAATAATTGAATCAGTCAAATTCTTTAACTCTGTTTATTTTTGTTTAGTATTTTTTGGAAAATGAATTAAAGTCAAAGAGATGGTGAGAATCTGTGACCTTACATTTAAAAAAAGCCCAAAGCCAAATCAGAGTTATTTAGATTCATATGAATGTCACTGATACAATATTGATATTTCATTTTTAAATATCACAGTTATTGTCAGCGCAGTCATTGTGACATACCTAGTACACATCATACCAGTTGTGTCGCATTACCAGTAAGTTAGTAATCGTTATCAATATCTTGAGGCCAGTTCAATATCACAGTAATAATAATCCGGTTGTTCAGTGATGACACGACGAATCCTACTTCCGGTAGTAGTCTGCGTTTAATATGGCTTTTGTGTTGTTAACATGTTTAATGTTATGTATTTTCTTCTATTTAATCTCAAAAAGCTCCTAAAACAGTCAGTGATCACTGTTGACCTCCCTCGGCTTTTATTACCGCTAATCATTTATTTAAGCTCAGTTTTTAAAACCTTAGGATGTAACTACAGCCCAGCCCATGCAGCAGTATATGAATGACTAACCTCGTATTGTGGATGGATTATCTCAGTTGTTCTCCTGGCTGAAGTTTGGTCCTTTTACAGCATCCTGCCATGCGATTACATTTGTTCCTGACCACCGTGAACACTCACGTTAACTTTTATCGAGTGGAAAAAAAGTTAGCTTGTTTATATTATGCTAACATAGCTGTGTCGCTAGCGGTCACGTAGCACATCATTATATACCAGCTAGCCCAACTTCAGTAACCCTACAAACGTCACTGCTGTTTAGTTTTCTGTCTTCATTTATGCTGGAAGTGATAACTGAGCTGTAATTTGTTTCCAAAACCCCGCAGTCAGGACATGCTATATTGTATTTAGATAGAAGCTAGCGAGCTAACTCCCTGCTAACTTCTAACTCGTTAAATGTCATAAATTCCGTTTTCATGGATGCCTGGATGTTAAACTCAATTGTTACACCTGGTAGAGCAGAACGCTGATCATTTTATTAAAGATGAAAGACTTTAGGCAGTTTTTCTACTCTCAGTAATGCCATAGTGATCGTTTGATATATGGACCTGCAGCGGAGTTTAGGCCCAGACACGGCTAGTGACGTCAGACTGAACAACCGAATAATTAAAAAAGTCTATCCCGCGTACTAGTTCAAAAGTTGTATTAAAACACTGACGTGATGGTAGCAGACCATTTATTTAAAATGTTTAAATAATTTGTTGATGGGAGACAGATTAAAGTGTTGAATGGATGCAGAGTAGGTGGTTAACGATACTATGAGGTATAAAGTTAGTTAGATTATCTTAGCTTAAGCAATTTACAACATTAGCCATTACAAACATTTCAGCCTATCATACAGATGATTTCATAACGGTAATATCAGCTTTCTTGAGCAAAATGGTAACCTGTATTTTAGGATAGCAACGCACAGTACTTTCATACATAATGAGTCAGGGGAGAGCTATCGCAGCAGCTGCACTAATCGCCATCTTCCACTTGTAGTTTTTGCTGCTCTGTTTGTAGTTTTTCTAGAGATATAATAGCTCTAGATGGCTCTGGCTACACATCAAAACAGCAAAGTTATACTACAGATGATCTCATGATGATCGTTGAAACCTTTTAATATATCTCACGGTATCAGCTGATATCAGCAGGTTTATTACTGCTGTCTGTGCCAGCACACACACTCACGCACTGCCCTTTGTGTTTCTGGGATCATGTTACACACACCGTGCATCCTATTGCTGGGTCAGAGCAGAGGTCAGTGCAGGCCTGCATACTTTCTCTTACACATGCACACTGTCACGCCAGGTCTCTCATGAAGTAGCTGCAGTCACACTGGACTTTTCATACCACACAAGACCAACCTAACAAAATGTTTATTTATTTGTTAGATTGTTTTTTCACATGATGTTGATCATTCATTTTACTGTATCTGGAGTTTTCCAGCCTGTTCCACATCCACTGCTTTGGCTTTGCTTTTGAGTTTGGGTGGATACAGACAGAAATACTCACTTCTGTTTAGCGGATTACAACAAATTTGCTTTGTAAATATCTTCGGGCTGCTCTGCTTAGAGTTTCCCCAGTGCTAGCAAGTGGGATAGACAAAACGCTGGTTGTTTACATGCTTTGCTTCGTGAAAATCATTCTTTGTTTGTGCTTTTGATGCAAATCTGTAATGGCAGAGTGATTACTGTAGGAAAAAAGAAATTGTATGTTGTGTTTCATATTATGTTTCTAAATGCTAAAACCATTAGACTTAAAATTTAGGCCTGCACAAAGGCTCTTTCTAAATGAATCGCTCTCTCTCATTTGCCTTGCGCCGTCCCTCCCACTGAGTTAATAGGGATGTGTGGCTTGGCAAGATTGCTCTTTTTAGGATCTGAGTTGAATATGAAGGAGACACAGACACACACACACACACACACACACACACACAGTATTGCACGCACAGACTGGTCTTGTTAGCTACCCTCACATTCTCTGGCAAAGCCATTTGGTTCCAGTTTTATAATGAGGAGATGGGAACTTCTAAAGCTATGCCACCAGTACACCAAAGAGGACAGGGGCACACACACAAACTAAAACAACAACAATGTGGTATTCATTTTCTTTGATTCTTCAGCATACAAAATGAAAGGGGACTTCTATTGTAGCACCAGCTTTATAAAATGCAGATAATTTACACCCCATTTAGCTAAAAACAGCACTACATTTAAGTGTGTATGTGTATTTGTTGTTGTTGTTGTTGTTGCTTTTAACAATCTATGTTGAATATAGCTTTTAAGATGCCTGAAGATGCCTGGCCAGTTAACAAAATATGAGCAGCCTTTGACATTATTACTTTAATGTGCAATAACAGACACAGGAGTTTTATTACATCGGTACTTAATGATAAGGCAAAGGGTAGACTGAGTCAGGTAGAGTTGTAAACAAGCAGGGATCTGGACCGAGCTCAAACGTCCAACAAACAGCATGGTTTCTGTTCCTTGAGAGGGAAGCTTTTACTCTAAAAGCATTATTAGACTTTCGCTTTTGTTCTTACAGTTAAAACAGTGGAAGTATTGTCATACTCGTTAGCTGGACAGTCAGGATAAGCCCTGACCAGGAAGTGACCTGGTTACAGTGACGCATCAAATAGCTGTCCTTTGTCCCAGTAAATCTTACTTCTCTCGTCACTCTTTTTATAACTTGATTCTCTTTTATCTGCTCTTCTTTTTTTCCACTGTCAACTTACACAGCTGTTCTGTAGTGCTCCAGGTACCTGCCTACAATCATCCCCTCCCATTCCCACTCCTTTTCTTTTTATTTCTCTCTGTCTCTCACCCCTTTTATCTCTACTCCCCTTTCCCTCCCTTCTCTTTCTCTTCCCTGGCTCTCTTTTTCTCTCTCCTCTCCCCTCCCCCTCCTTTCCCTCTCCTATCCCTCTCTTCTTTTGAAAGAGCTGGCTTCAGCAGTCTGCCTGAAATGAGCGATGCATACCCACACATACATTAGGTGCTGCTGCCCCCTCCCACGTTTATGCTAATCTGTGTGTGTGCGCACGCGTGTGTGTTTGCATCAGTTGCGTATGTGCTCCTGGCTGCAGCACAGCAGCGAGGATATGTAGCTTCCTGTGCGCAGCTCATTCTGCCGCATGCCTCTTACTGCCACCATTACGCAAAGGAATTCCCTGCCGTCTCCGCTACTGCCGCTCACAGAGTGTGAGTGTGGAGACGAGAGAGGAGGAGGAGGAGGAGGATAAAAAGACATGCCGCAAAGCAACACTGACAGATAGAGGACAGAGCCGGATTTCAGAGTGGGTTTTTTTCTGCGAAGATGTGCAGCGCTTGTTTACGAGGAAAACACTATGTGTGCGGGATTTACTGCTGACCTTTGTGCCGATGAATTGTGCACATATGTGAGAAGGAACACTCTGTATTCATGTGCGTGAGTGACAGAGCGTGTGTGTGAGTGAGTGAGTGATTGTGTGGCGTGTGAATGTTTGTTCCCGATGCGGTCTGAGCGGGCTAGCCGTGTGTGTATTGTGGTACTGGAGGAGGTAGAGGAGGATGAGTCCTGCTCTTCATCCCCACCTCCACGGCCCAAATCATCCCCAGACCGCAGATCCCATCATGCCTCTCGAAAGGTAGTCGCTGAGGATGACAAGGTGAGATGGGACTGTTTGCTGAATCTCTAAATTGCTGGTTTTAATGAGGGTACCATCTACAGTTTTGTGTGTAAATGACAGCATTAACTAGGATTTAAGGTAGACCACTGCACTTTTTAGTTCTGGTCTGATGTTTATACCTGTACTGTTTCATGTGCCATTCTATAAAAATACAGTGCACTTTCAGCACATGGTTTGTGCCACTAAATATAGCGCTAGTATTGTCCTGCCACATGAGAACTGCTCTGGTTTGTATAGATTAAAAGCAAGCCCTGGTCTTTGTAGTCTCCGCTGTTGGATGTATAAAGGGCAAGCTTTCTGCTGGAACATGCTAATAAGTCTTTTCAACTTATGATGACTGCTCTTTGAAGCATGCACTGAAGAGGGTGAAGCCAAAGATGATGTGCCGGCTGTGATGACAGGGTTTATGCATGGGGACCTCCTTCAGTCACTTACATTAGCTTAGTGGTCATCATTGTAATAGGCAAGAGATGGATGCCGGCATGCTAGACAGCCCTACTTATTTTTAGTTTGGAGGTAATGAGAGCAGGTTGGGGAAAACAGAAGAAGGCTGAAGTGTTTGTTGTAGTGCTTATTAACACTAGATCGTACTAAGTATAGACTGAACAGCAGTGTTTGACCATGACGAGCCACTCTAGCAAAAAAGGTTTGTCAGTAAGAGACATGGAGCCTCAGTAGACATACTTGATAGGTTGCAAAAGAGCGAACGGCAGCATTTGAAGATTAGAGCCTCGCCAAAATCAGCACCATCATATTAGCGTTAGGCACTTTCACTACTGTTGCAGCAAATGAAAAACACTTTTTTATTTATAGGTTTTGAAAGAAGGAAGCTGCAATTAGAGAACAGTAGCATTAATTTAAAATTTCTACATTGCTCAAATCTTGGTAACAAAGATGAGGCTCACTAGGGGAGTCTTTAAGGCGATTTATTATAATACCAAATGTCTGCTGTGCTGCATGAGTTTTGTTATTTTTCTCTATCAAACACAGAAACAGTTAAATCTCAGAGATGACAAATTACCCTTTTATTATGAATTCATCACTTCTGAAAGCCGAAAGCAGTTTTAAAATAAAGGCTGATGCAAGGAAAAGGAGGATGCTGTTTTTGTCTTAATCTTACTTTTATCATGACTGCAGGGCATCGCTGGCTACAAATCCTGCTCAGTATGCTGTCAACCTCATGGCAGCTGTTTACATTTATGACCGTGAGCATAGATTAAACGGAGGCTAAAGATAAACCATGTGCCTGTCATTCATTCACAGTTTCTTTCTTGAGGAGGACCTTGTATAACTTGTTTAAATTTAGGAAATGTACTCAAAATTCTTCTTTATTCATAAATGTATTTTATTCATTTTTATTTTATTCTATATTTACATTTTATTTACTTTCTGTTGCAGCACAACGTGGCAAGAATGCTCAGGATTAACCCAGATTTGAACAGTTTTGTGCCAAAACAGCCACTCATAAACAAATAGGTGATATACAGCCATATGTGACCTATGGCTCTGTCCCAGCCTGGGATTATACTCTGTGTGTGTGCAAGACTCTTCCGTCTGAAACACTCATAACTCTCTCTGATAACACACTTGTCAGCATAGAAAATTACTGCCTTTCCAATAGTGCTATACGCTGGCATTTCTCATCATTCTTTCTTTTTTTAATCTCTATAGCCATCTCTGTTGAGAGCCATCTTCAATGTGGACCCAGATGAAGTTCGCGCCCTCATATTCAAGAAAGAGGATGTCAACATTCAGGTAAATCACACACTTTTGTTGCTTCAGGTCGTTTAGTTTTAGAATAATTTACACAAACACATTAGCATTGCCTTTCACTGCCACAGGGCACATAAACAACAGCGAGGGGAGCAGCAGGCAGCCGGCAGCCCACAGCTGATCTGGGTTTATCGATTGGCTGGCGGAGTGCTTTTTTGGCAGCTTTCTGTATTCTGCATCCTATGTAGCTGCCAGCCAGACAGGACATATGAACTGTTTGTAACACTCTAACCTTTCAGATGAGAAAGGACACGACCTTCACTGGCTCTCTCCTTTTTCCCCAATTTCATTCAGTCTGTGTCCCAGTCTTCCTGAGCGTGTTTTTCCAGTGTGATTTCTGTGGTTCTATAATGGTGGGGTCATAACACCAGCTCTCCCTGGAGCCAGCTACACTAGCCCAGGCCTATTCCAGTCACATGAGATTTGTTTATAGCCCCACCTCACTGATTGGTCTCAGTTGTACTGAAAGGGCGAGATGTGTGTTGAAGTGATGAAGTGAAGGGAAGAATAAAAGGGAAACGATGATAGATATTTTTACTGAATGGCACTTCCTGTGGTCTGCAACACTGTAAGGTCTATTGATTCTGTTCTGGCATGCAGCAAATGATGTCACAGCTCAGGATGTGTGTCCTGAACGAGAAGTGAAACCTATTTTTTACTGATTGTTTTTGTTTCGTAACGTCCTCCCAGGACAACGAGAAGCGGACCCCGCTGCATGCTGCAGCTTACCTGGGAGATGCTGAGATCATTGAACTTCTCATCCTCTCAGGTAAACATTACACCCCAGCTCACCTGTTAAGCTAATCATCCATCCATTCGCTTATCCTTTTCAGGGTCGCGGGGGGCGCTGGAGCCTATCCCAGCTGTCATAGGGCGAGAGGCGGGGTACACCCTGGACAGGTCGCCAGTCTGTCGCAGGGCCAACACACAGGGACAGACAACCATTCGCACTCACATTCACACCAATTAACCTATCCCCAGAAGCTGCATGTCTTTGGGCGGTGAGAGGAAGCCGGAGTACCCGGAGGGAACCCACGCAAACACGGGGAGAACATGCAAACTCCACACAGAAAGACCGGCCTGATGGTGGAATTGAACTCAGGACCTTCTTGCTGTGCGGCAACAGTGCTAACCACCGTGCCACCGTGCTGCTGTTAAGCCAATCATTTGATTTCATTTCTACCTAATTATGGACCTCTAGTTATAATGCCTGGGTGGATGGAGAAATACAGTTATGTCTGTATCCTCATTACCTCTTCTGTATGTTTATATCCCTTCACTCAAACTGTAGTATTTTTTAGGCACGAGTCTTAAAAGCGTTATTTACATCATGCTGATTGCTCGGTAAGATACTCAAAGCAACACTGAATAATTAGCTGTTCTCTCCTTATTAAAATGTGCAATTTGTAAGAGCCTCGTGGGAGTGTCCTCCCAAGAGGGACGCTTTTCTTTCCAAGCTTCTTAGACTATGATGACCTGGATGACTGAGAACCTTCACAGACAACTTTTTTTTTTGTATTTCATTAATGCCATGTTACTCTTTTCCCCCCTGTAGTTCCCTACTTCCATACAGCTCAGTGCATTTTAAACTGGAATAAAAGCCTGACTGTTTGTCATCTCTTTTATCATAACATGCAGTTTCTCAGTAATTTCCATGCTGTGCTCACTGCTCAGTTACCGTCTCATGGTGACTAGTGACCGCTCTTGTGATCTGTCAACAATCTGATACGAGTGTTTTTTTGGCTTCATTTTCTGTGAAGTAAGCTGAGCACATCAGTGGGAGGAGCTTACACTTAAACGCCTGAGTGTAAGCATACGTGTAACACGAGTGAGTAGGGTGCTGTAGTGCGTGAATAAATGTGAGACTGTGTGTGCATTCAGTGTTTCTCAATGAAGAGCAAGTAACAGGTGCAGCTGCAGGGCTATTTTAACACACGGGTCGTGCCAAAAGGGGATCATGGGCATTTTATATCTTCCAGCCACTGTTGGCTCATCCTCCTTCTCATAAAATCCTTTTTTATTTATTTTTTTTACAAGATATTTTTTAAGATATTTAGCTCTTCCCCTCCTTTTTGTACATTCTGCGATTCTGCGTATGGCACTATGTGACTGCTCTGACATCTCCTTTTTCTTACCCTGTCTCACTCTCTTCTTCTCACTCAAGGAGCCCGAGTTAATGCCAAAGATAACAAGTGGTTAACTCCTCTTCACCGAGCTGTGGCTTCTTGTAGTGAGGTAACACATTACACAAACACACATGCAAATGTGACCTCTGGGGAATCCGCTACAACTTTGACCCTGTCACAAGTAATGGTAAACAAATCCTTTTTTAAGGGAGATTTCGCAAACACTTTCTGCTTAGAATATCTTTTAGCTGCTTTACTGACAAGGTTTCGAGAAAGGTCTGTCGTGATAAAGTTAAGAGAATCTTTCCCAGAATCTGGCCTTAAAGGGGCAAATGGAAATAACCCCTGTGTTATGGCTTTGTGTTTGATAAACGTCAAAATGTCTGCCTATTCTTCTTAGTCCTGGGCGACATGCCCAAACTAACATAGTCCCTTGTGTAGTTTCTACTTTCCAGCATTTTGATTTCAGGATGAAAGCCCTCTATGAATAGAATATGAACTTTCTAAACACCCACACAGCCACCTGTAAACCTTGGTGCTTACATTCTTAGAGCACTGAGACTGTTTTCCAGTAGACCTTATGTTTGCTCACTCTTTATTCAGGATGCTGTGGCAGTGTTACTAAAGCACAGTGCGGATGTGAATGCTCGTGACAAGAACTGGCAGACGCCGCTCCATGTAGCAGCTAGCAATAAGGCGGTACGCTGTGCTGAGGCTTTGGTCCCGTTGCTAAGCAATGTCAACGTATCTGATCGGGCGGGACGCACTTCCCTGCACCACGCTGCCTTCAGTGGACATGTAGAGGTCAGTCTTTCTTCACTCCCACACACACAGATACAGAGGTGACTACACATCAGCTCCTTGTCAATCTGATTCTGTGTGTCAGATGGTGAAGTTGCTGCTGTCAAGAGGAGCCAACATTAATGCGTTTGATAAGAAGGACAGGAGAGCCATCCACTGGGCAGCCTACATGGGTAAGAGTGTTCATAGTGGTCATAGTGTTGATGTGAATGGGAGATGCTGGCATGTAGTTCTTGACAGAAGTGAATTTGACTCATCTCCTTCTCACTTCTCTGTATTAGGTCACCTGGAGGTAGTGAAGTTCTTGGTTGCCAGTGGAGCTGAGATGGACTGTAAGGACAAGAAGGCTTATACCCCACTGCATGCAGCTGCCTCCAGTGGCATGAGCAGCACAGTGCACTACCTGCTGAGCCTCGGGGTTAACGTCAGTACAGACATACTGACAGTGTCCTTAAAATGCCGTCTGTGTCACCAAAATTTCTTACTGTAGTTAGTAATGGTTAAATTGAAAATGTTGTTCCTCTGTGCATAGGTAAATGAGGCTAATGCCTATGGCAACACACCACTCCATTTGGCTTGTTACAATGGACAGGATGTGGTTGTCGGTGAGCTGATCAAGGCAGGAGCCAGTGTTAACCAGGTGTGTGCGCATCACTCTCTGCCACGTTGCATGTGAATAGTAATTGTGTGTTTAATCCTGTTACTTGGTCCCCTGGCTTCAGGTGAACGAGAGGGGCTTCTCTGCCCTCCACTTTGCTTCCTCCTCACGCCAGGGGGCGCTGTGCCAGGAGCTGCTGTTGGCCCATGGGGCTCACATCAACTTGCAGGTAATGTTAACATGCAGTTAAAAAAGCTGAAACTAGAAATTCATCCAAGGGAGAGTATTTGCTTTCCAAAGAAGGAAGTATGTGCATAATGCT